>NC_082654.1:107660188-107960188 GCF_028023285.1 Balaenoptera ricei | reverse complement strand
GCATGTTATAATAAGTAAAGCTGGCAATGATGGAAAAGGCGTCTTTACAAACGCTAATAATAGTTAATATTTGTTGATCAACTATACTTCAATTAAAAAAGAGTTAACATCTGTTGGATGTTCTACAGTTTACAAAGCATTTTCATTTACCTCATTACGCGTAATCTATTTGAAGTAGTGACTATTCTGTCCCCAGAAGAATTCGACAAAGCATCCCTCAGGACAGATGACAGCTAAGGCCCCTTCCAACAGCAAGAGTCTCAGGATCTGAGCTGCCTCACCAACCTTGCAATTTGAATTGCTAATTTTTAAAAGAAGAGGAATTTTAAATTAAAACTTTAACCTATGGTCAGTTAGAAATCTGAATTGGATTTACCGAAGTAGAAAGCAATTTAACTCAGCGAGGAAGAAGCACATCCAGGGGACGTTAAAATGGCAATCACTCTGTGTGTGTTAACACAACACAACACAGATCATACGAGCAAGATACCTTCCCCGTAGTGATCAGGGATGGAGAGCTGAGGGAAGGTCACTGAAGGTGAGAACGCACTGAAGCCCTGCTTCTGCCACTTAAAGAGAGGTAACCTCCAAACGGATCAGACAGAATACAATGTTCAAGTGTGCAAATTAAAATTTTCTTCCTATATCCCTTGGCAGCCTTTGGACTGCCCCAGATTTATCCAAACCAGACCTCCGTGGTCCTCTTGGGTAACTTAAAAGTTAATGGAGATCATCTCACCAACTGCTTTCCTCCTTCTTTTAGGGGCACTAACTCCTAGTTGTTCTGCAAGGACTTCCTTTAGGACACGCGTTCCTGCCCTGCCTTCCCTCTACCAAGTGTGCAAGGTGATCACAGCCAGGGAGCCAACTGGTTTACCCGCTTCGGAGGTATAGCATCTTAGCTGCATTGTTTGAAACGTTTTCCTGGGAATGCATAAACACTGAAATACAAAATTCTAGGAAGCCCAGAGGGTTCAGGGCTCAGCCGTTTTGACTTTTAAAGGAGAGAACTATAGAGAATTCTCAATAATCTCGGCACCCTCCTTCTCTGAAGCGAGCCCTGAACTCTCCTCTCCAGATTCTCAGGTTTCCGGTCATCCTCAGAGCCCCTAATGACTGGGAGGATGAAAGCCTTTTCTTTTCCCTGAGAGCATTTTACCCTACTCTTCAACCTGGCAGCGCCACAGATGTGTCACGGATTGAAATGGTTGGGAGATCCCATGCCCTCTGAAGAGCGGGATTGGCGCGGCAGGAGGGGGTGGCATTAGAGGATGGGCCAGCACCTGCCCTGTGTCTCCCTGCTTCCCTCAGCTTCTTTTGTATCATACCAGTATTTGTTTAAAAATAAGCTTTCTATGTAATGCTGAAAAAAATAATGAGATTAGATATTTGCTGAGGGTTTCTGAGCTGACACTGATTGCCATATTTTATTTATGCACCAATGAAAAGTTCTCATAGCCCTTTAATTAGATTAGCTCTAGAATTTGCCATCTTTCGCTCAGCATTCAATCTGTCTCTCCTTATTAGCCTGGTCTTTAAATCTTTCCCCGGAGAGATTAAATCAGTCCATTTTTTCCCTCTTTGAGCCCAAAGCTACATGACTCAAGATGGCAGACATTCTACAAGATACAAGAACAATTCATAAGGCCTCTTGCTTTAATATGATATGAAAAGCTTAGGGGTTGCAGTTAATAAACTCAACCTGAGTGGCCAGTGTGATGTGATGTAGGCACCAATATTAAGCATGATCTTGGCTTGCACTGGAGAGACTTAGCATTCACAGTTAAGGAGGTAGAAGACCTACTGCTCCCTGTTCTGCTAAGACCACCTTTGGACCATTCTTTTCCTTTCTTGACACCACCTTAAAAGAGAAAACAGACAGGAAGGTAATCAGCATGGCGTGGCCTTAAGCAGAAGCGAGAACTTTTCCACACCCACAGGAAGTGATGACCCAGCTGGTGAAGTAGAGCTCTGGAACACCACTTGGAAGGTGGACAGAGGGAGGGAAAGATGTGAAGGAAAAGTGGGCAAGGAAAGCAAAAACACCACTGTATTAGCTTCCTATTGCTGCCATAACAAATCACTGCAAACTTAATAGTTTAAAGGACCACAAGTTATTATCTCACAGTTCTGGAGGTCAGAAATCCAAAATGGTTATCACTGGGCTAAAATCGAGGTGCCAGCAGGGTACTTACTTTCCTTGTGGAGGCTCTTAGGGAAAATTTGTTTTCTTGACTTTTCCAGCTTTGAGAAGCTGCCTGAATTCCTTGGTTTGGGGCTCCATCCTCCATCTTCAAAACCAGCAGCAGAGGGGCTTCTCTGGTGGCGCAGTGGTTAAGAATCCAGCTGCCAATGCAGGGGACACGGGTTCGAGCCCTCGTCCGGGAAGATCCCACATGCCGCAGAGCAACTAAGCCCATGCACCACAGCTACTGAGCCTGCGCTCTAGAGACCACAAGCCACAACTACTGAGCCCGGGCGCCACAACTACTGAAGCCCGCGTGCCTAGAGCCCGTGCTCCGCAACAAGAGAAGCCACCGCAATGAGAAGCCCGTGCACCACCACGAAGAGTAGCCCCTGCTCGCTGCAACTAGAGAAAGCCCGCGTGCAGCAACGAAGACCCAACGCAGTCAAAAATAAATAAATGAAATAAATAAAACTTTTTTAAAATCTCTTAAAAAAAACCAGCAGCAGAGCATCTTCTAATCTGTCCCTTTGACTCCTGCCTTCCCCTTCCCCCTCTAAGGACCCTGTGAGCACATCGGGTGCACCAGGATAATCCATGATGGTCTCCTCATCTCAAGTCTTAACGTAATCACATCTACCAAGTCTCATTTGCCATGTAAGGCAACATATTCCCAGGTTCCAGGGATTCGGATGAACACATCTTTGAAGGGGCATCGTTCTGCCCACCAGAGCTACCACTGCGGGAGGGGGAGAACTAACGGAGGGCTTGAACTTAGATCACAGACAAGCTGAAGAAATTGAAGGATTGAACGGTAGGTATTTGTGGATCCTTACAATAAAAAGAAGCAAAGGAGTTGGGGGACCTGGGTTCAAATTCTAGCTCTTCCATTTATGAGTTGGGTAACTTTGGCAAGTTACTTAATGTCTCTGGGCCTCTCATCAGAAAAATGGGGATGAGAATGGTACCCCACTCCTTAGGTTGTTAGGACACTTAAGCGAGAGCATTAGCATATGGCCTGATACATAGTAGAGGCACAAAAAATGGACCTCCAGATCCAAAAATAAGGAAACTGAGGCTCACAAAATTAAGTAGCTTAACTCTGTCTGTCCAACTTCAAATCTGTGATGCTCCCATTAGCTAATCCTTAGGATTAAGATCAGTGTTTGGGCCTAAACTTTTTTTAAGATTTTTTTTTTATGTGGGCCATTTTTAAAGGCTTTATAGAATTTGTTACAATATTGCCTCTGTTTTTTATGTTTGGTTTTTTTGGCCACGAGGCACGTGGGATCTTAGCTCCCCGACCAGGGATTGAACCCACACTCGCTGCATTGGAAGGCGAAGTCTTAGCCACTGGACCACCAGGGAAGTCCCTAGGCCTAATTTTTTAAAAACATCTATTGATTCAACAGAAAAATAAGATTCTACATTCAGATTACAGTGCTGAGTGCCAGTGACAAAGAAGCATTCGCCCCCAAGGAACTCAACATCTATCAAACAAATAGACAAAATAGAAATACATGGTTGGGAGAGTGGGATTGATATATACGTACCGCTATATGTACGGGTAGATAACTGATAGGGACCTGCTGTGTAGCTTGGGGAGCTCTTCTCAATACTCTATAATGACCTGTATGAGAGGGGAATGTAAAGAAGAGTGGATATATGTGTATGTGTGGCCAATTCACTTTACTGTACAGTAGAAACTAACACAACACTGTAGATGAACTATACTCCAATAAAATTTTTTTTAAAAAAAGAAACCTGACTAATACAATGGCGTATAAAATCATCAATTCTGGAACTTGGAATTTCAGATCATTCTGATCTTAACCCAGTGTCTTTCCAAACTGAATATTGGCTAAGACTGGGCCATACTAATGCATAACACTTTCTCCTTATCTAGAAGGGAGTTGTAAGAACCAGTGCAATTGTGCTGTTCCATCCACGTGCATGCTTATCCCACAGTTCCCGCACAATATTTTTTTTTCAAAAGACATGGAAAATGTTGTAGTATAGAGAAAATAGATAGAGCATTCTCAAGTGACCGTTTTATTCACTTTAGGAGAGGGTATGTATAATGAAATGCATTTTTGCTCAGAGATGAAAAGGGTCAACTCTGCTATTGTCAAACTTGTTTTTATAAACTCTATTTTATTTTTTATTTTGGTATATCAATCTTGAGTACTTTATTGTCAGGTCTTCATTGGCAAACCCCTTCCCTATGACAGTACAGTGTGTACTCAATTTTGGAGCATGGAAAATACATGTACTTGTTTTGTACCTGTAGTTTGGATATATAATTGACATCTTTGTGCTTTGGTGTTTCAAAAATTTTAAGGCTGTAATGAGGAGTCACATTTACAATCATCAGTATATTCTCTACAACGAATATGCTCCCTTAATTAAATAAATCATGATGCTGGAAAAACGCACACACACACAAAAATTAAATTAAATTAAATTTAAAAAAGAAAGAAATACACGTGTCAAATAAACGCAAACATGATTTGGTAAATGAGAGGTACAGACAATCTGTGCCCCAGGCTAGGGGTGAGTGATGTAAGTCATTAATTTGGGCTCATAAAAACCTCCCTAGAGGGGACGGAGTTTGGTGGAAAGAGAGGCCTTTCAGGCAGCAGGGCGGGAGGTGACACAACCAAGGTGGGGATGCTGATCACCAAGTAGGAGGGACAGGGTAGCCAAAGTCAGAATTCAGGGGCAGCACAGGGACTCAAACGCCAGCAGGCAGCAGGGAGCTCCTAGAGACACAGGTGCCCACGTCGAGGGGTGTGGGGAACGTGAGGGAGGCTGGCCTCCCCGCTGCACTGCACAGGCATGGTACCCTAGAGCTATTCCTCCCTTCAGTTCTGTCAATGTTGGCATCATACGTTTTGGAGCTCTGATATTTGGTACACATATGCTTATAATTATCATATCTTCTTGGTGAATTGACCCTTTGATCAATATATAATGTCCTTCTTTGTTTCTTGTAACAGTTTTTTACTTAAAGTCTATTCTGTCTGATATTACTGGTATTGATACCCCAGCTCGCTTTTGGTTACTATTTGCAGGGGATTTCTTTCTCCACCTTTTCAATTTCACTCTCTGTGTGTCCTTAGACCTAAAGTAAGTCTCTTATAGACAGCATGTAATTGGATCATGTTTTTTTATCCATTCTGCCAATCTATGCCTTTTGACTGAGGAGTTTAACCTATTTACATTTAAGGTAATGACTGATCTGGAAGGAACTACTTCTGCAGTTTTGCTATTTGTTTTCTGCATGTCTGATAGCTTTTTTGTCCTTCATCTCCTCCTTTATTGCCTTCCTTTGTGTCTAGTGCCACATTTTGATTCCCTTCTCATTTCCTTTTATGTGTATTTTATTGATATTTTCTTAGTGGCTACCATGAGGATTACATATAAAATCTAAAGTTATAATAATCTAATTTGAATTGATACCGACTTAACTTCTATAGGGAACGAAAACTCTATTTCCACACAGCTCCATCCCCCTCTCTGCATTACTGATGTCACAAATTACATCTTTATACATTGTGTGCTCATTCAAATAGATTTATAATTATTCCTTATGCATTTATCATTTAAATTCTGTACAACCTACCATTTTGAATGTGGCTCCTTGTTCTTTGGACATTCACTTAGTTGCTGTAGCCCTCTATTTTCCAGAGCTCCTGTAAAGAAGTTTGAGCTGGTCTCTAACTGTTATTTGTTGTTTGTTTGTTTTTAAACTTCCCATGGAGGAACAAGGGCCTGGTGCTTCCTACTCCCCCCATTCTGCTGACATCACTCCACTCAGGCACTGTGGGGTCTGTAAAGGAGGGGAGACCCCAGGTCCCCCTCTACCCCTCAGCTCCCAGCCCTGAGAATGTCTACTGGGGACCCCTAATCACAGATGTTGATTCAGATGGGAGCACTCTGAGAGCAAGATTTACGCTGCTACTTATTTTACCTGTTTCTGTGAATTTATTTTTAAAATCCCATTGCTTTCTAAAGAGTGTGTAATTTTTCTATCATTTTAGTTTCATTTATCATTTTTAGTTTAACTTTCTTATTTTGCCTACAGGAAACTTCTATTTTCATTGTTTTGAACCTTAGCTGTATTGTGTCTCACTAAATGAGTCCTGAGTCTGCTTTTCTTAATATTTTGAGTTTCACTTATTTAACTCTTACTTTCTCTTATTTAATATTTTTATTCTTTTGCATTATTTCACTATTTTCTCACTTCATCTTTGGGCTTTTTTTCAGTTTCCAGTTACTTTATAAGTATTTTTTTTCCCTAATTTCCACTTTCTTTCATCCTTATCCATTGTGTTTCATTTACCACATTTTACCCTCATTTACATTGAAGGCTGTGTATCATTCTTTTAAGCTTGTATTCTTTGCTTCTCAATTATAGTTATTTCTCTTTATTTTATGTAATTTTTAAATTTATCACTTCTAATTCTCACTTTTTAACCTTTAAATCTGTGATCTTTACCTTTATCGTTTTTTACATTTAACTTTTAAGTTTTAACAATATTCTATGTTATCAGTATAGAGTAGTGAATAGAGCCAGACAAGGTAGTCTGGATTCAAATCCTGTCTCCACCACTGGTTAGCTGTGTGACCTTTGGGGAGCTATTTAACCTCTCAGTGCCTCAATTTCCCATCTGTAAAATGAGGATGTCAACAGTTTCTATCTCCCAGAATTAAAGAAGTTCATATATATAAGGTCTTCAAAAGAGTCTCGGGCTTCCCTGGTGGCGCAGTGGTTGAGAGTCTGCCTGCCAATGCAGGGGACACGGGTTCGAGCCCTGGTCTGGGAAGATCCCACATGCCGCGGAGCAACTGGGCCCGTGAGCCACAACTGCTGAGCCTGCGTGTCTGGAGCCTGTGCTCCGCAACAAGAGAGGCCACGATAGTGAGAGGCCCGCGCACCGCGATGAAGAGTGGCCCCCGCTTGCCACAACTAGAGAAAGCCCTCGCACAGAAACGAAGACCCAACACAGCCATAAATAAATAAATAAATAAATAAAATATTTAAAAAAAATACTTTAAAAAAGAGTCTCTGCTACACAGGCGTCCAGGCAGAGACTGATAGCTCTTCACCAGCCCATTTCCCTTTTCTCTGAGACACACAGTTGAACACGTTTCCCAGCTTCCCTTGAAATTACGTGTAGCCACGTAACTGAGTTCTGGTCAATGAAACTGTGGACAGAAATGATGGCCACCACTTCCAGGCCTAGCTAATAAACACCTCCTTGGTAGTCATCTCACAGCCCTTCTTCCTCTATCGATTAGATGTCGATGCTCTAAGGAGACTTTGGAGGACATAGGTTGAAATGGACGTGCACTGGTCCTCCTGACTCCCTGAGTGCCCTCCCCTCCCAAACCCCATCACCGACAGCCTTGCCTCAAAATGTAATTTATATCAGCAAGAAACAAACTTTGAAAGTGCTATGCTACTGAGAATTTAGTTTTTATATTACAACAGCAGGGGTTAACTAGAACAAAAATTGGTGCCTTAAAGCAGGCACCAATAAAATAAGCGGTACTGGCTTAACAACCAAGCAGTGGACAGCAAGGAAACTGGTATCAGAGACTGGAAAAATGGAGATCCAAGTTATGCAATGGCAAAATGTTTGGTAAAATCATCACCTGCAGGAACTAAGAAAGCAGACCTCGTGTCTACCAAGCTGGCGGCTCCAGTGGGGGAAATGGGAAAGTAGAGAATTAGTAATAAAATAAAAGCAATAGTAAAGATGATATTAAAGTAATTTTAAAGAAAAAGAAATGATCAGTCAAGAATTTGCTGGTTTGCGGGCGTAAATGAAAGAGGATAGAATCCATCAATTTGTGTGCTTGAAGGGTTGGAAAACCTGACTGTCTCAAACAGTAAGAAATAAGATTAAAAAAGCTTATAAGTGACAAAGGCCCAAAGCCTCAGCCCCGTGGCAAAGAACTGATCAAGAGTGATGCCTTCCCATCTGAATCTGAGGGCCTCAAGGTAACGACCATTTAGTTGAGAAGGAAGGGCATGGGGTGATATAGTCATATAATAAATCAAGCCTGACAATAATGTCTAAGAAAAAACTTTGGGATTAGCCATTGGTATAACAAACTTAATGGAAGAAAACAGAAGAGAATCCTACTAAGTTGTTGACAGAAATGTACGGCCTAAGACATCATGAGCCTGGACTTTTAAAAAAGAGTCTATACAAGCCTTTGAAAACTTCAGGCCACTAAACAGAGGGCAGCAAAAGCTGTGCACGTCCTCTCCCTCGTAAAGATGGCAGACTCCTCAGCAACGCTTCACATGTTGCCATGGAGACTGAAGGACAGGATGAACCTGGCAGCACAGAGCCAGGGGCCATGGAGACAATTAACAAAAGACTCCCTCTCAGAGAGCAGAATCACGGCCCAGTGGAGAAAGTTCTCCCACTCCCTGGCAGGGGGCCTTCACCTTGCCTACCCACTGGCTTCCAGGATTGCTTTGAACCTGGAGATGCACGTGACTATGGTGAATCTCCTATTTTACACCCTGTTCAAAGGGGAGTTTTTAGTCTCGTGTCATGCTGTCTCCGCTCCACCACTGAAAACTGGGAGGGGCTAGGGAGGAGGTAAATAACTTTTTCCTTTTTAGGTCATAAGTCACAGAAGCTCATTTAGTGAGGATCGTTAAACCGGGATCCTCATTTAGACAGAAAGGAGAAAAGCCATCTGCAATGACTGCAAGGGCCACATGGTGTCTCCTTGCTGGGGGGGAGGCAGGGGGGGGGTCATACCCAGCTAAAAGAATTTCCCAGCCTCCCTTGCAGCTTCCTGTGGCCATGTGACTCAACCCTGGCCAACGGGACGTGGGCAGAAGCGGGGTCAGCTCTGATCCTTGAACACCCCCTAGGAAGTCTTCTGCTCTCTCTTTTCCACTGCCCGCTGGCTGGGTGGCAAAGGCCAGGGCACCCTTGGAAGCCACATGCTACAGGTGGCAGGGCCTTTGTCAGCCTGAGTCCCTGGGCGGCAGTGTAAGGCAGAGCATCCCCTCCCTCCAAGCGGTGCCTTAGGGTAACCAGCAGTAAACGGAGGGAGAGGTGAACTTCACCCAGCAGAGAACCACGCTTCTGATGTTCTAAGCACTGATATCTCAGAATACCTCTTAGACCCCTAGCAGCACCGTAAACACAGGAACTTAATAAAAGCTAGCATGTTCTAAGGGGTAGACAACCGTAAACATTCCAGTTTAATGTGGCTGGGTGAGTAATCTACGGGGCAAACATGGGATATTGTGTAGCCATTAGAAATAATAAAGTAAAGCAATATGTACTGACATGAAAACGTTTCTGTGCTATACTAATAAATGGGAAAAAATAGATTAGAAAACAAGGGGACATAATCCCACCTCTGTAGAACTGCATGTGTGTATAACACAGGCCTGAAAACCCTCCAGAAGGATGCTCGCTAAAGAATCCCCAGTGAGGAAGGTGAGGCTTCAGTGATCACTTCTTCTACCGTGTATTTTTCAGGCTTGCATTGATTTTTTATAATGCCTATGTTTTGTCTTCTATATAAAAACAATAAAGCTACGTTTGAACATTAACCATAATATTTTTCCTCCAGTTGGCCTTATAATGTCCCTTTCATTTCCATTAAGAGATTCTTCCCATCCCCTTTGCTCTGGAATTTCCTAAAAACATTACTTCAAAGAAGTCAGAAAATTTATGGGGGGTCCCAAGACAATGCCAATGTCATCTAGGCTCACAGCTCATCTGCACTTTTCACCGCACATCTATTTCCATCAGTTTATAAGAAGTGACACGGTGTAAACTTCCTGGACTCTACCTCCCTAATCCCGGGACATCGGGCCGACCTTGTACAATGACCGCCATCCTCCAGGAGAGGAGGAGGGGCCAACCTAAGGCCCTGTCCTGAAGGCCCCGGTCTGACTTCAACAGGAAGCAGTGAGGGGAGGGAAGGAGATGCAGCAGGAGCCACCAGCAGACTCTGCAACCTTTCTCACAGTCACACGACTACGGGTGTGTCTGCCACTGAGCCAATTGCCTGCCCCCCAGCCAGGGCGAAAGAATGACCCTCTGAGTATATGACCTGTATACAATCTGTTGTTAAGATTGTGGAGACCGGTGTCCACGGTTACGATGCTCACCAATGGGGTTTAGGTCACAGGTGACTAGACCCTTACCAAATGGCTGTAAAGGCAGGGTTTTGAGCAGAGGTGTGAGCTGGGTGAACTAAGAGTTTTAGGAAGATAAATCTGACTATAATGACACCATGATTAGGAAGAGGCTAGAGGCTGAAAACCTATTGTAAAAGCTGTGGCAGTAATGCTGACACGTGTGAAGACGGAAACAGGAAGGAAGAGATCCTGGGGAGTGGACCCAGCCCTAAGCACCCAACAGATCCACAGACACCACGCACAAAGTGCAGGAAAACTGAGACCACCCCAGGTATGCCAAACAGAGGACGTTTAATACAGGGAGTTGGTCACGAAGGTATGGAAAGAACTGGAAGGGCACAAAGAAGGAGAGATAGAAGGGGTAATAGCTACAGGTCAGACACTGATGCCCCGGGCTGCATCCCTGAGTCTGCTCGATCTGCTGGACTGCTGCAGAGCCCGTGCCCGTTGGTTCTGGAGCCTGGGGAAAGGGCTTACCCGTCAGGGCTGCTGGAGCCCAAAGCACCCATCCTTGCCTGCAACTGCCCCACTGTAAAACCCGAATCAGGAAGCTTTCTCTCCCTCCTGCCTCTGGTCTCCCACCACCGCCTCCCATTAGCAGAATTTAACAGGAAGGGAGCTGGCAATGGAGCCAAGGATGTGTCTGACTCCCAGCCCCGGCAGTAAAGTGCAAAGCACCAAAGGATGGGTGAGAGGCCAAGAGTCAATAACCAGCACCCAGCTGACACTCTCACCCATTCTTTTCCAACCTGTGTTAACAGATGTGCATTCCAAAGACAGCAGACGTAGAGAATGGGCTTGAGGACACGGGGAGGGGGAAGGGTAAGCTGGGACGAAGTGAGAGAGTGGCATGGACTTATATACACTACCAAATGTAAAATAGATAGCTAGTGGGAAGCAGCCGCATGGCACAGGGAGATCAGCTCGGTGCTTTGTGTCCACCTAGAGGGGTGGGATAGGGAGGGTGGGAGGGAGACGCAAGAGGGAGGAGATATGGGGATATATGTATACGTATAGCTGATTCACTTTGTTATACAGCAGAAACTAACACACCATTGTAAAGCAATTATACTCCAATAAAGATATTAAAAAAAAAATGTGCATTCCAGAGGACAGGTGCAAGGCAGTGGTGACGAGGGGGCCTTGGAAGGCAGGAAATTATAGCCCGTGGCCTCAAGGAAAATTCTAGAGAAAATTTAGAACTGAGGAAAGAGCAAAATTGCTCCTCTGACTATGGTAATCCTATCATTGAAATAAAAGTGAAATGACCAAGCTGGAGCCAGGTAAAGCAGGCGATGCACGCCCTCCCTCCAGAAGGGTCTGTCTGCTACACTAATAATAGCATCTTTCTTTTGTCCACAGGGCTGCAGCTACCACATACGGTGCCACTGTGCAAATTTTTTAAAAGGCACCCGCTCTGGGGTGATGAACTATAAAAAGATGTTCCCTCTGGGAGGATAAATTAGAAAAAGATGGCCCCTCTGAGCTGATGAATTGGAAGAAGGCACGCCTTCCTCAGCACCAGCGCCCAGGCCGGGGGTCAGCCCCACTCACCCCTGGGCCCGCACGTGTACTCCTGGCGGGACATGGCCCACACAGCTCTAGGCCGCAGCCCACCTGTTCTAATAAGCTAGTATTTTCTAAGCCCTCTGCGTGTGTCTCATATAATCCTCATAACGGTTCTATGAAATAAGCACTATCATTGCCCAGTTTACAGCCGAAGAGAAATTAAATGACTTGTTCCTGGTCATATACCTGGTAAGTGACAGAACTGCTGGTAGAAATTTGAAACCTAACGTTAGCCCCATTGAGGGCCTACGATGGGGCAGAGGCCGGGCTCAGATCTTTACTCACATGACCACAGTTGATTCTCACAATGTTACCGAGTCCAAGCTCGCTCTGTTCACCGCACGACAGGCCAATAAATCGGGAGACGAGGTGTTGAGGCAGGGAATACGACCTTACTCGGAAAGCCGGCAGACCGAGAAGACGGCAGACTAGTGTCTCTGAAAAACCATCTTATCGGGGTCTGGGTGCCAGTTTCTTTTATAGCACAGAGAGGGGGAGGAGACGAGGAAGTAAAGTAAAAAGGCCTTAAGTTTTGCCAATATCCCCTGGAATGACCAGCCTCGGGGAGGGGGTGTGTTAATTTCTTCTTTCTTGCAGCCATCCACAGGTGCACAGGGGCTGGATGTTGCCCTGAACAAAGGCACTTTGGTTTAACCTTCAGGCAGAGGGGCAGGGTTCCCCGAGGCGGGCCATTGTGTATAGACGGTACCCTTTTAGTGAACCAAAGCAGCGGAAAGCAAAGGTTAAAGAAAAAAAAAAACAGATCCAACGTGGAGTCAGATTTGGCTCTTCCCTGTTACGAGAACAGCATGAAGTGGCCATGCCTACCTTCGGTTCACCCCTCGAGCCCTCTGTGCAGGGGGGAACCTGGGCCCCAGGCCTGGGGGAAGAGCCCAGCCAGCATGCCCGTGTACCCAGCATGTGCGCACCACCCCGGCCATGGAGAACGGCATCCTTTCATTTATTAATTTTCTGTTCAAGTTACTGCTTTCCTCAAAGGAGGCCAAAGCACAGTCAGCTCTGATGGGGCAACGAGACTGCAGAGGAATATCGGCGGAATCTGGGACTTCCTGTGGGTTTTTCTCCTGGTGAAACAAAAAAACCCCTTTGACTCTGGCTCCTTTGGGGTTCCAGGGAACAAGCTGGCATTATCTTTGCACTGAAGGGCCTTTGACTCCTATAGTCCCCGCAGACAATGCTGAAAGAACACCCAGAGGATTAGCCAACCAGCCTGCCAAGTCCCCAGCCTCACAGTGGCTCTCCCTCAGTGACAACAGCTCACAAGTGACAGCTCCAGAAATTCACAGGGAGCTGGTGAGGTCTGGTGTCAGAGCAAGCAGCCGGGTCCCCCTTTGTCCCCGCCTGCACTCAGGTTGGGTTCACTTCCATAACGGTCTTATTAAATAAGCACGGACTGCGACGATTTCTTCCCTGCGGCCAAAACACCTGAGAAGCCAAGGGAGAGGCCAAACTCTACGCTTAGAGAGAAAGCCATGGCAGGCGCGCTGCTGAGCTGAGCCTCTTCTAAGGTTAGAATGCCCTCTTTGGGTGTGAGATGATACAGCAAGAGCGGGGAATTTTCTGCAACAGGAGAGGCGACCTATCAGAGGGGATTCCAAGAAACCAAAATCCAATCAGTGGAGCATCTCACAGAGAGAACGGAGAATGTACATTTCATGCTGATGAAAATTTTATAAAGACAAACCCAAAATTAAATTACACCTTGAAAAAGCAAAGATCGACCGGCTCTAGAACCAGAATTCCAGAATTCCCTTCCCAGAGCCAACCCCCGAGTGCTCTGTTACACCACCTTCACTCTCCGTGATCGTTTGCTATCGATCAGCCACGTGAAGCCTCCTCATGACCAGCAGCCCTCGAGCGCTCACAGCCCAAGACAGCAACATAGGAGCCAAAGGCATCGCCCACCCTGGCTGGTGGCGGGGCTGGACATTTAAGGGGGCACCTTGACAGTTCCAACCCCTCTTCCTTCCAGCTTATCAATGACAGCAGCTGTCTACGGCTCCCTCCGAGACAAGCAGGGGCTCTGGAATCCAGGTGTCAGACCAAGGACCAAACACCAGCCAGGCCTGGTGGGCACACCGTCTTGGAAGCTGAGCACGGGAGCCCCCCCCCGACCCCGCAGAGCAGACCGCCTGCCAGCGCTGCCTTGTAGAAGAGCCAGTCTGCACTCCTGCGCCGGCAGCGCGCTGAAGCCCGACTGAGCAGTACACCTTCCGTGGGGTCCTGCTCCCCGTCCCCTGCAACGCCGCCTCCGTCCCTGGGCTCAGCCCTTATGCAGGCTGGGCTTGTGTCTCACAACAAAGGCAGCATGTCGGGGGCCCATCTCGGGAAGAGCAGAGATGATACAACAGCCACTGAGGCTAAGAATTGGAAATGCAGCAGGAGAAAATGAGGGGAAGGGGAGAAGAAGCAAAACGAGTACAACAACGATTAAGTACAAGCTCGTGATGCATCATCGAAAATTCCAAACTCGAGAAGTCCCTGTTGAGAACCGTGAGCTTCCCCTCACGCATCCTGCAGGAGTCTGCAAGCCCTCGTGTGCACAGATGTAAAGCGATGGAGAGTCTATCCATCCCACTGAGTTAAGGGCACGAGCATCTATTTTGCTGCAGAAACACTCATGCGATTCAGATAAGGGATCAGGGACCTGGATTAGGGTGTGAGGGACAAGCTATAAGGCAAACTGAGATCCCAGGCAGGACTGATGTTAGAGGCGATATCAGCGAGTTTACCATCAAGACAATGCTTTACACGTAAACAGTACAGATTATGATGCGCTCATATAAATGATCGGATTAGACCTTTACCACAATTCTACACTGAGGGCTGACAAGGAAGGACACTCAGATTCAGAGAGACTAAAGGACTTGCCCAGGGTCCTGACTCTCAGTCCTATCCATCCGGCCACTCAGCCAGTCACAGTTAACCATCACTTACCCACATTAATGATGAGTCATTGATCACAATTTAAAAGAAATCTGCCAGGTACCTCTGCACTTCCATTAAAAGGTGCATTGGTCGATGTTTCAGAAATTCACAGTACATCTTGATACGTGATGAACATCCTGGGGGATAGGCTCTGGAGGGGCAGGGGCAGTGCCAAAGGTCAGCTTGGGGTGCTGCAGTCCCCACATGCTTCCTGGGTCCTCTAAAGCCACTCCAAACTAAAATCATCAGGGCGTGCTTTGATATGGGCAGCTGACATTTTTCTCTTATGCAATGTGTGAATGGCAGAGCCTTTAGAAATTTTCACCACTTGTATTGATCTTGAACATGCAGTGTGTTCAAGAGCGTGTTTGCATGTAAAAGCAACTTTAAGACACGTGCCCCACCCTGCCTTTCCTAACCCAGCTGCTGCCCGAGCCTCCCATGACACATTTCAGGAGCCACCACCGGTTGGGAAGCAATTCCCACACGCGATGGTGGCCCAATTACAATGTTAGTTTCAACCCATGCAATTCGGTAAGTCTCTATTCCTACTACGGGTCTAACACAGATGATAAGAGGATAAATAAGACAAG
Source organism: Balaenoptera ricei (assembly GCF_028023285.1). Lineage (NCBI taxonomy): Eukaryota > Metazoa > Chordata > Mammalia > Artiodactyla > Balaenopteridae > Balaenoptera > Balaenoptera ricei. The sequence goes on along the minus strand of NC_082654.1, from coordinate 107,944,701 downwards.
AAATTCAGCCCAGACTAATGCAAAGGCATATCCAAAAGAGTGTGTTTCTCTCCACTCAATTTCTGGTTGACTCACCCCTTCCTGGCTCTGTAATGATGAATAATTATTCCTTGTATTGGGAAAGGCAGTCTCCTAATTTGGATAGGATATTGTTTTTTTTAAAAGGGTCTTATGCTCCTTAAAAAGCAAAATACAATTTTAAAAGCAGAGTCAATATAAATGTACCCCAAGATCAGCCTAAGGTAAATAACCCCTTTGGGATATCTCATTTTTATTTTCACTGAGCCCTACTCCACCTCAGCAAACTGGGAAAAACAGGAGTAATATCGATACCTTTCCTTATATATCACTTTACGCTTTCCAAAAAAGTTTCAAAAACATTCCAGTATTTATTGGAATGAATGTACTTAGATAATCCCAAATCCTAAAGTCAAGAAAATATAACAGTTGGATTAATATGACAGAATTTGTCCATTTTTCCGTTCAAATGACTATTTGAGTCAAGTAGAGGAGGACACACAAAAGCTGCCCTGTTGGGAAATAGTTCAGAACTCTTCCTACAATCCCCAAAGCCAATTAGGCAGCTGGGGAGAGGATGAGGTCATGAGTGTGGGATCAGCGTGAGACACTCCCCTTCCTTCCGCCCCCACCAGCTGTGAGCCTCCCAGCCGCTGGGAATGTGGGTGAAATTGACTAAATGGTAACACCACGGCCAGGAAATTAACACAGAGTGTCTATAGATGGACTGATCTCTCTCTTCCTAGATGAAGAGCAGCACATTTTATATACAAGTGTGGAAATCAATACTTGCGTAAATTATCTTCAAAATTGTTATACCCAGCAGTAAACATTGCAATCGATACATTCTAAATTAAAGGATTCCTTCTTTCTTCCTCCACTCACCTATCTATCCAAGTATTCACTGGGTACCTACTAGGTGCTGCTTACTTCTTGATAATGTTGGTGTATCCCAATTGCCAATCATTCTGATGAAACAGCATCCATAAACTTCAAAAAATTAATTCTCTTTTTTCCCCTGGACCCTGGCTTCTCAAGGGTATGGACAACAATCTACACATTTTTTTTAAATCTAAAGAGCCACCGCGGTATCCGGCAATGTGATTTGTGCATTTCAATAAACTTTTGAACTGAGATGAACTTCTGGAACTCTTGGTTGGTTTCGAAAGACATAAAAATTAACAAGAGGGGGTTAATCCACACACAGGATTGCTCAATCTAAAATATAATAAATCGTTTAATTCAACTCAGAGTGGAATAAACCAGGAATGTACTACATACATGAGGGGAAAGGCGATAAACCAGAGAGCTTCCTTGAGCTGAAGGGGTTTACACTGGAGTTGGGAAGGCAGGTTAAATACACAACAAACTGTAACAGAAGAAGTGGAAAAGAGTAGATGATCCCAGAGGACCAGAGAAGGCTGGAAAGTATTACTGGCAAGATGTGTAGAGACTGGGGGCAAAGAGGACAGATTCCATCATGTTCTTGGTGGACAGAATAAAGTGTGCAGTCAAAGGGCCAGAGTATCCATTTTAGGGATTTAGTGGCCTGTTTACGGAAGGCCTGGAAAGGAATGCTAAGAATTTGGTCGCAGGACAATAATGAGTTTGCACGGGGGGGGGGGGGGGGGGGGGGGGGAACAGTGACCTAATCAGGTCTCTGCTTTAGGAAGATTATCCTGGCAGCAGCATGCAGGCCCGTCTGGCAGGAGGTACTGAGCAGAGAAATACTGACACAATCAAGTGTCAGGACTGGGAAGACGCAGTAAGGACTGAGATGCCTTTGGAAGAAGCGTCCTAATAGCGGCTGCGAAAATCTGAGGGTTGCCTTAAATCACCCGGAAAGAGTACCAGGCTTTGTTAGATCGCCCCTTTCGACTGGATGGTCCTTGTGGACGATCTGATACATCTTTAAACACCCTGCTGGGTACACCACAGTGCCGTGCATACAGTAGGTGCCAAATAAATGTTCCTGAACGGATAAATACAACGGAATGAATAAATGGATAAATCAGTGTCTCTTCTACGATAGAATTCTATAACCAGACAGAGGAAAACAATAGCATTGATAAGAGTCAAGCGAATTGGAGGCCCCAGATCTACTATTTGAATTGAATGCAGATTATCTATACCCAAGGTCAGCTGTCTCACATTTCACTATGCCCGGCTCCTGGCTATAATGAAAGCATCAAGGAAATATTAATAAATTGTACGGAGTTGAGACCTTACAAGTTCTCATCACCAGAAAAAAAAAAAAAAACAACTTTGTAACTTTCTAAGGTGAAGAATGTTAACAAGACTTATTGTGATCATTGCACAATGTATACAAATACCTAATCATTATGTCCTGCACCTGAAACTAATATAATGTTAGTGTCAATTACACCCTAATTAAAAAAAAGAATTGTACTGAGATACACAAACTTTTTTTCAGCAGAGGATCTGTAATCACAAAACAGCTTTCACAAGTCTGTTTCCAGTGTATTAGAAACAGAGCCCCATTTATCTCTCTCTTTACTCTTTTTCTTATTCCACCGCTGTGAAATTGTCCTCCTTTGCCTATCAGTATTTTAGTAAGATGAGATATGCTTTCATTTATAAATGCAAAACACATACATTCTCCTGTGTCAAAAATAAACCCTAATAATTATGCCAAATCATCTTATCAATCGACTTGCAAATTAAGAGACGACAGGTATGAAAAAGAAGTTAGGTTGCATGTCACAAAACCAAATTTAAAGTCAGGTTCTACATTCAAGACACAATTCACTCATTAAATTTAGATATTTCGCCTTTCAACCTGTGAAAGCAATTAGTCTCCACGCAGGGCCACCTGTCAAATGCACGTTTCTATTCCTGGTCGATGTGTTTGCCTGGGTGAACATGATCATGTTAATCATTAATATCAATCCTAGATACAGGTAACCCTGGGTGAGTTAAAATACCAACCTCATTCAGGCAGCTGAGTGCAGGGAACGGGCTGAGCCTCTTGAAATGGAACCAACTGGGTCGGCGGGGGCGGGGGGAGGAGGCAAAACGTGAAACCCCACAGGGCAGAGAATAGGAAATTTACACAGTCGCCCAAGTCCTGGACAATCCCAATCCTCCAGGACAAAAGTCACAAAATCCGAGAGAGGGAGGGGTTCCCACACATAGTTAAATGCTTCCAGTGGCAAAAAGCTGGCCACTTTTCCAGATGGGTTATTCTATGCATGGACAACTTTTTGGCAAGTTTTTCCTCGAAGTTGAAAAGTGATGCCCTACTCATGTGTGGCTCTGTTTCTAATTCTGGGCCAAGAAGGCCCTCTAAGGGCTTCCCTGGTGACGCAGTGGTTGAGAATCTGCCTGCCAATGCAGGGGACACGGGTTCGAGCTCTGGTCTGGGAAGATTCCACATGCCGCGGCGCAACTAGGCCCGTGAGCCACAACTACTGAGCCTGCGCGTCTGGAGCCTGTGCTCCGCAACAAGAGAGGCCGCGATAATGAGAGGCCCGCGCACCGCGATGAAGTGGCCCCCACTCGCCGCAACTGGAGAAAGCCCTCACACAGAAACGAAGACCCAACACAGCCATAAATTAATTAATTAACTAATTTAAAAAAAAAAGAAGGCCCTCTAAATGTTGCATGAATGACTAATGAGTTAATGAACACATGGATTCTTACAGATCAGTGACAATGTGAAAAAAGTAACCGTTCAGAATTTTAAGTGTTTAAGAGCCATGATAGCTCAAAAATAAATAAATAAATAAGGAGTTGGTTTCAATTCATTTAATATTTCTTAAGTAGAGGGGAACTATGCAGAACTACGGAGCGAAGCATGCTTATGGAAACAGCTCCAAGGAAGAGAAGAGGACCCAGATCCTAATACCCTCTGCTGCTCTCACCCATTTTCCACACCTATAAACTGAGCAGGCCAGATCCCCTGATCTCTACTGTCACTCACAACCATCAGGTCTCTGATGTGACTTATCCCCGCAGACAGCTGTGCCACACCTCCAGGAGCTTCCTGTCTTAACTGCATGCCTCTGAGAGTTCAAAGCCATCTGCAAATAAAGGGTAAAAGTCCTACCATGGCAGGCAAATGCAGGGGTTGAACAGGTAGAATTATATCCATGTATTTTCAGGATGAACTGCAAGGCAACATGGTTGGGAAATTAACCTGAAGTTGACTGAAAATGAGAATCTAGGGCTATTTACTTCAATTACCTCATTTGAGATCAGGCCCCCTGCACCTATGGTTACCATTATAAGGTCCAAATATATATTTCTCAGCTACTGCACTTGGTAAATGCACTTGTTCGTGCCTCGCCGGCCAGAACTCAACAGATCTGACCACCTGATCATTTGAAGCTTCTTCCAGCAATAAATTCTGTGATTCTGTTTATAACACCCGAAGACCAAGAAGCGACCCTAGTGATCTCAGGAAGCCTACCTCTACCATCCATTTCTGAGCCATGACAGGAGGCAAGTAGCCAAAAGGAAGGAGGGCCGGATAAAAGGAAGCAGACAGGGGCTTCCCTGGTGGCACAGTGGTTGAGAATCTGCCTGTCAATGCAGGGGACATGGGTTCGAGCCCTGGTCTGGGAAGATCCCACATGCCGCGGAGCAGCTGGGCCCGTGAGCCACAATTACTGAGCCTGCGCGTCTGGAGCCTGTGCTCCGCAACGGGAGAGGCCGCGACAGTGAGAGGCCCGCGCACCGCGATGAAGAGTGGCCCCCGCTCGCCACAACTAGAGAAACCCTCGCACAGAAACGAAGACCCAACACAGCCATAAATAAATAAAAATAAATAAATTAAAAAAAAAAAAAAGTTAAGTCTTTAAAAAAAAAAAAAAAAAAGGAAGCAGACAGAAAACCGATGGTCATGTCAGCAGCTGAGCACACCATGTGGGCCCCTGACTGCCTTCCAAAGCCAAAGAGAAATACCATGTCACTCACCGGTCAGCCACAGTTCTCCTCTCCCGCTACCACTTGGTATGAAAAACTGGGAAGCTGATGGTGAAGTCTGTGCTCAAAGAAGCAGCTGGTAAACTCTGATTTCAAGAGAAAATGGATTCAGAATGGTCAAAGCATCTGTGGCAAGTATTTTTTAAATTGCATGATTGTTGCACAAAAGATACTTGCTAAGGAATTTTCACCACAGTCATTAAAATCGAGAACAACAAGAGAAGATTCCCAAGGGCTAAAAGGCTTACATTACTAAATGGTGCTGGCTGGAAAAGTGGCACAGCTGTGCCAGAGGGGACCCGCCCCAGCCCCAGGGTGGGTGCCCAGGGCATCTCTGGAAGCAGTGCTCTCTGCTGGCTTTGCATGAGAACCCGGCATATAAGCTGAATTAGTATCATCATTGTCAAAAAGATTATTCTAATTCCGGTCTAATGATCCTAATCTAAAAATTTTATACTCAGAAACTTTGTTCTGTGCTGGTCTTTAGATCTTATTATTTAAAGGTCACCCCTGTATCCTCTCTTCACTCTGAAGATCTTTCATCAAACTCTGACCAAAATCATCACAATAAAATTCAAACGTTAACAATTTAATCGCTAATCCTTCTTCGATCACAACTTTTTTTTAATAAATTTATTTATTTATTTATTTATTTATTTATTTATTTTTGGCTGTGTTGGTTCTTCGTTTCTGTGCGAGGGCTTTCTCTAGTTGCGGCAAGCGGGGGCCACTCTTCATCGCGGTGCGCGGGCCTCTCACTGTCGTGGCTTCTCTTGTTGCGGAGCACAGGCTCCAGACACGCAGGCTCAGTAGTTGTGGCTCACGGGCCCAGTTGCTCCGCGGCATGTGGGATCCTCCCAGACCAGGGCTCGAACCCGTGTCCCCTGCATTGGCAGGCAGACTGTCAACCACTGCGCCACCAGGGAAGCCCCGATCACACTTTTAAGAATTTTTTTTACAAGGAAAAGTTTTAATGAACCTAATAAATGTGGGCTTTTTTCTTCTAATGTCTTAATGTTTGAGCAATGAGCTACTGTTCTTTTTGTCATCTAATGAAACAATAATAGTTTGCATGCAGTTTTTTGGAAGTAGATATAAATTGATGAACATGGCACAGAAATGGCTTACAAGAAAACAGACACCAAACTATTGCTCTGCATTGCTGGGATTACGGTGGTTTTCAGTGTTCTTTTTCTTGTTTGTAGTTTTCTGTGCTTCCTGTAACGAGCACCCACTACTTTTGGAAAAAGAAAAACGAATAAACAAGAAAAAAAAGAATAAGAGAGACAATTGAATTAGGGATTGCTTCTGCAGCACAGAAACCTGGCATTCACAGACTTTGCCTGATGGTCCATTTCTGGGGGCATCTCAGGTGAACAGTGAGGTCCTTGCAGAAACGTCCTGGGTCCCAGCCCTCCCAGGTAACCATGACACCAAAAGCCTCAATCCCAGTTTACCCCTCTTGTGCCATCCTAAGGGTCCTGGCAAATTTATGTGTTAAAATAAAACATTCATGCAGACTCTATTTAGTCTTGAGATCTCTGATGAGTTCTTTCTTTTTCCTTTTTCTCAAAGTGTTGATTCAATAGTCTATTTTTTAAGGGGATCTCTGATGAGTTCTTGTGATATGTTCTTTGAAGGTTTTAGTACGTTTTTTCTCTGCAAATTTTCACGGCTTATTTTTGCAAGAAGACAGCTTAAAATGGGATTTTTTTTTTTACATAGGGATGAAAACAATTAAGATTATTTCAAAGTCTCTTCTGCCAAGGCTAACAATTCACTCATATTTTGGAGTCTATAAATACGTAGGGTATATTATTATCAATTGTTCTAACACAGGTCTGCTCTGAACTACAGCTCATCTGCATAACCTCAGTTTGGCCAGTGGTTGAGAACACAGCTGTGAGAGGCACCCACACCAGGGTTCTAATCCTAGCTGTACCCTCCACAGACACATGACCTTTGGAAAGAAGCAGGGTGACCCTGCATCTCAGCTTTGTACAGGGAGAAGATTATAAGTATCTACCTTACAACAGTCTGGGGCGGATTTCATCACAGCAATTCCTGATAGACTGCCTGCGACACCGTAAGCGGTAAAAAAAATTGCAGATGTTCTTATTCCTCTTGGTAGCAGTGACGTCTTATATTCGTGCAGTGACTCGCAGGCTTCAAGGAGCTCTCAGATCTTTTACCTCATTTGAGTCTCAGGCAGCTCTATCAGTCCAAAAAGCTACTGTCCCCATTTTATCTTTTTTTGTAAACAGATGACGAAACTGAGGCTCAAGATCACAGAGCTTAGAAAGCAGCTCCAGGCCTCTCTTTGCTCAGTGCCAGGTCTCAACTGACCCTCAAAAGACTTCATGTGCCATGCCTGAACTTAATAAGATTAAATTTCCTTTAAAAAAAACTCTGGGGCTTCTCTGGTGGCACAGTGGTTGAGAATCTGCCTGCCAATGCAGGGGACAAGGGTTCGAGCCCTGGTGTGGGAAGATCCCACATGCTGCGGAGCAACTGGGCCCGTGAGCCACAACTACTGAGCCTGCGCGTCTGGAGCCTGTGCTCCGCTACAAGAGAGGTCTAGATAGTGAGAGGCCTGCGCACCGCGCTGAAGAGTGGCCCCTGCTTGCTGCAACTGGAGGAAGCCCTCGCACAGAAACGAAGACCCAACACAGCCATAAATTAATTAATTAATTAATTAATTAAAAAGCCAACGTTTAAAAAAAAAAACTCTGCTATTCATACTTTAATCAAATCAAACTGGTTTTTCCACACCACTCCAAATTAATTAGGTTTTGCTTAGTGAAAAGAGCAACTAAGGTTATTATTTAGAGCTTACTATGTATCTCAGCTCTGGGCTGGGGGTTCAGGTCCACGGCCACATTTAAACCCATAGGGACCCTATGAGGTACCACTGCCATTGCCCCCATCTCATAAATGGGGCAACTGAGGCACAACTAAGTCCAGGATTGAGATGCAGGCTGACTGCCTGATACCCCAGCTCTTAAGACTCCGGTATTGTCCAGATCGCATTTGCCCAACTGACCATACATTTCGCAAAGTGCTTTCACACACAGCAAGTCTATGGGAGCGGATTGGGGGGGTGGGAGTGGAGGAGGGAATGGGTTCGCAGTGCTCTCTTCTACATTCGAAGAAATCCAGGCTCAGAGATGTTAAAGGACTTGTCAGAGTTGCCCGGCCCTCTTCTGGCGCAGCAAGGACACACACTCCCGGACTCCAGACCTCATTCTCTTCCCAAAGTCTCAAATTCCTTTGCATGTATTTTAAAAGTGAGATGGTAGGAGACGTCCTGCCGTTCCTGACAAGCAGCTGTGCACTTAATGGCCTAAGTGTCAACCCTGAGCGTTGACAGCGTGACCCGTACTCGGGGCGGTGGAAGCGGAGGGGTCGCTCCGAGCCGGGCGTGGGCGTCACTACGGCCGAGGTAAACGGGAGGTGAAACTGCTCGCCGAGCAGCCACTTGGGGCGGGCGGTGCCAGCACCACGTTCCTCAACCCACCCCAACCTCCTCCCTCCAGGTCCCCGATGGGGTGGAAGCCGAGACTCGGCCCGGGGTCGGGACGCGGTCTCGGCACCGGGCGCCCGGGCGTCCCCTGGCCCGCGGGTGCGGGCGCACGGCGACCCGAGGCTCGGACGGCGCAGTCCCCGGGCGCATCCAAACCCGAGCGCGCCCCGGCCGCCTTCCTCGGCCACCGGGACCCGCCCGGGCGGGTCCGACCGGCGCTGCTGCCAAAACTGCGGCTCCCGGGATCTCAGCACGGTCTTCGGGGAGGACCCGGCGCGACAACGACCCCAGCGCGGCGCGCTACGCGCCCTGCCTCAGTTTCCCTCACCTCCCAAGGATGCATAAACCCAAGATGTTAACAGCGGCGCAGCCCGGACCTGCACGATTTCCAGACGGAAGAGCGCACCCTCCCCGCCGGACCCCCGCCCCGACCCGCCGGGCGGCCGTGACAGCACCCCTACCTGCGCGGTGGCCCCCGCCGCCACCGGCCGGGGCGCCCTGGGGACCCCCGCCCAGCATGCGCCCCGCCGGCTCCTCCCGCTCTGCGTCCTCCGCCTCCAGCTCCGCGGCGGCCGGCGGGCTCCGTGCGCCCCGAGGCCCGCGGCGCGGGAAGCGAGCGGCCGCGCCGGACGGGAAGTGGGGAGGGGGCTGGCGAGGAAGGGGAGGCTCCTTCCTCCTCCCGGGCCGCGCGGGCCGTTTCCTCCCCAGCCTCGGCCCCGGCACGCGCGCGCGCGCGCGCACACACACACACGCACACATACGCGCACACACACGCACACATACGCGCGCACAGACGCACACAAGCACGCACACACACACACACACGCACACAAGCACACGCAAGCGGCTGGGGCGGGCGGGGCCGGCGGGCCCACAGCCTGCGTCCCGGACCTCGGGAAGTTTGCTTTTCGCTCTCGCCCGTCTGCTGGACGAAAAGGAGAGGGGAAGTGCGGTGGGGAGAACGGGTGCTCCGAGAAGGAGAAACTGGGAGGCCTTCCTGGGGCGGGGGACCGGGCCGGTCTACGAGGGTGCCTCGCAGACAAAAATTAGGGAAGTGACCAAAGGGTTGATGGAAGAGATGGAGGGGAGGAGAGGGCCGGGGGGAGGAGAACGAGGGGAGACGACGGACCACACTGGGAAAGAGGGGGGCGAGCAGTTCAACAGGAAATGAGGATCCAACTATTTGAATCTTCTGGCAGCACTGGACTGGTCCCAGATGCCCCTCTCCACTTCGGGCAACCATCCCAGGACACAGCTGCGATCCGTGCCCAGCTCGACTCCCCTCCTCCTCGGTTCCTTCAAGGGGGCTGCTGGAGCATCCCTGACGCCGCACCTGTCAGACACGGTTCTTGCCCTTAAGGGGCTCCCCTCCAACGGGGAAGAGAAATATGTGCGTATAAAACTAAATAACAGCATGCAGTGGAATATGCCACGAGCCAGAGGTTTGGCACAAAACATTGCAGAAGTTGGGGGTAAGAGGGAGTGTCGTGAAGAAGGATCGGAAAGGCTCTCTGGAGGAAGGGAAAGGATCTTGCTAGAACTACAGGAGGGTCAAGGTCCTTCACGAGATAAGAACTGTGTCAGTGAAAACACCTGGATGTGCTTAGGAGTCGGAGAGTTGTGGGACGGAATGAATATGAGCGTGGATGTGAAGCATGTGGGAAGATGGTGGAAGGAACAAAAAAGTTGGATCAAGCTGAATTTAACGGTGTAGACCACGAAGCAGAGAGCTGGACTCAGTGCTGTGGTTTGAGAGATTAGAAAAAAGCTCTGTTTGTTTAGCTAGTTGACAGAAACATGGGGCAAGAGGTGACCTACACTAAATGAAGTGGAAATGCCAGAACTGCCCTGGTATACTAGAAAGGAATTATCTAAAGGCTTAGGGAGGTTGAAGTATTAGAGTGGATTTATCACATGTAACCTGCTTACTCACTCCGAGAGGGTCCAGAGGACACACCGTTCGCCGTGACTCTGAGAAATAACTTTGTGACCCAGCATCGTTGGTCAACTCTTCTCTGCAGGTCAGAAATTATAGTGGGAACTATGCCACTGCAGTGTGGGTCCTTAAATGCAATGAGGATAATTGGACCCCAGAGTAGCTGGGGCCACATGGTGACAATGAATCACCAAAGGCAGGGTGGGCATGGTTTCTGTAATGGACAGCAGAGTCAAAGCAGCAACTGGAATAGTCTGACGGCCACAAACCTATGGCATTGGCCGGTGAATCATGGGGTTCTTCGATGAGGATGCTACTAAATTCTTACTTGATCTATATGAGCAGAAAAGTTCTAGGTCAAGGGAACAAAAGCCGAACTTTAATTACCAAAACAGAGAGACTCCATCAATGCCCAGACTTGCGTCAGTTTGCAGACCCAAAACTCCTTGAACGAAAGAGATGTCTGTCTCTTCCAGGAAAGACCTCGCAACGGTGCCAAAAAATATATACTATTAATATTTCTTCAGCCTTCCCCAAAGGGGCATAGGGCCTTTTACTCGGGTGACTGTGCGCTGGGGGAGAGGAAATAATCAGACTTCTCAGGGATTACTGGACACTGACTCTGAACTGACCCTGAGGCCAGGAGACCCACTACATTACCGCAGTCCACTAGCCCAAGTAGGGGCTTATGGAGGTCAGGTAATCAGTGGAGTTTTAGCTCAGGTCCATCTCCTAGTGGGTCTCTGCACTCATCCTGGGGTTATTTCTCCAGTTTTGGAATGCATCATTAGAACGATACTCAGCAATTGGCAAGATCCCCACCATGGCTCTGGGACCTGTGGAGTGAGGGCTGTTTTGGTAGGAAAGGCCAAGTGGAAGCCACTACAAACTGCCTCTGCCTTCAAAAAAAGTTAACCAAAGGCAAGACTGCATTCGTGGAAAGACTGCCGAGATTAGGGCCTCCATCGAGGACTTGAAAGATGCAGGGGTGGTGATTCCCAGCACCTCTCCATTCAACATGCCCATGTGGCCTGTGCAGAAGACAGATCGGTCTTGAAGAATGACAGTGGATTATCATAAATTTAAGCACATGCTGATTCCCCTTGCAGCTGCTATACCAGCTGTAACATCACTGTTTAAGCAAATTCATACATCTGCTAGTATCTGGTATGCAGCTATTGGTCTGGGAAATGTTTTTTCTCCATACCTGTTTGTGAAGACCACCAGTGCAGCTTTCTTTCAGCTGGCAAAACCAGCGGTGCAGCAAAGACTGCCCTACCTCAGGGATAGATCAGTTCTCCAGCCCTACATCATCATTTGGTCAAGCAGGCACCCTATCGCCTTTCTCTTCCGGAAGACTTCACACTGGTCCATTCCATTGATGATGTTGCGCCGATTGGTCCTAGTGAGTGGGAAAGACTCGCTATTCTAGGCTTACCGGTGAGACGTTTGTATGCCAGAGCGTGGAAGATAAATCTGACAAAAATTCTAGAGCCTTCCATCTCAGTGGGATTTCTAGAGGTCCGGTGGGATAGATGAAGGATAAGTTGTTGTATTTGGCCCTTCCTATGACCGGAAAAGAGACACAACACCTAATGGTCCTCTTTGGGTTTGGGAAGCAACATATTCCTTATTTGGGGGTACTACTCAAGTCCCTTTCCCAAGGGACCTGAAAAGCTGCCAGTGTTGAGTGGAGCCCAGAACAAAAGAAGACTCTGCACCACGTCCGGGCTGCCCTGTGAGCTGCCCTCTGCCATCTGAGCCACGTGGTCCAGCAGATCCAGTGGTCAGTGGTGGTAGCTGCTGGTGGAGGCTGGGTCAGTCCCCTATAGGGGCGTCACATCACAGACCCTGAAGATGACAGGGCAAAGCCCTGCCATCCTCTGTGGATAAGTACTCTCATTCTGAGAAACAGCCTTTCGCTTAGTGCTGGGCCTCAGTACTAACTGAACATTTAACCGTGGGCCAGCACATCCCCGTGCAAGCTGAACCGCCCTTCGCGGGTGCCGTCTGACCCACAGGCATGAATCTGGGCATGTGCAGCAGCACTCCATCATCAAATGCAAGTGGTACATGTGAGATGCGGCTCAAGCAGACCTGGAAGGCACAAGTAAGTTACATGAGGAAGGGGCCCAAATGCCCAGGGTCCCCACACCTGCTACACTACCTTCCCTCTCGCAGCCTGCACCTGCGGCCTCATGGCCAGTTCCCTAGGATCAGTTGACTGAGGAAGAGAAAACTTGGGCCTACTTTACAGATGGTCCTGCATAATATTCAGGTACCACCCAAAAGTAGACAGCAGCTGTACTACAGCCCCTTCTGAGATATCCCCGAAGGACAGTGGTGAAGGAAAATCCACCCAGTGGGCAGACCTTTGAGCAGTGAACCTTGCTGTTCAGTTTGCTTGAAAGGAGAAATGGCCAGAAGAACAAGTATATGCCAGTTCAGGGACTGTGGCCAATGGTTTGGCTGGATGGTCAGGGATTTGAAAGGAACGTGATTGGAAAATTGGTGACAAGGAGATCTGGGGAAGAGGTATACAGATAGACCTCTCTGAATGGGCAAAAAACTCGAAGATACTGTGTCACAGATAGATGCTCTGGTCTCAACAGAGGAGGATCGTAATCCTCAAGTGGATAGGATGATGCCGTTCTGTGGGTACCAGTCAACCTCCTTCTCCAGCTACACTTGACATTGTCCAATAGGCTGATGAGCAAAGTGGTCATGGTGGCAGGGCTGGAAGTTATCTGTGAGCTCAGCAATACAGACTTCCACTCACCAAGGCCAACCTGACCACGGCCACCGCTGAGGGTCCAAGCTGCCAGCAGCAGGACCAACAATATGGCAGCCTTCCCCAGGGTGATCAGCCCGTTTGCTACTTGGTGGCAGGTTGATTATATTAGACCACTTCCATCATGGGAGGGGCAGCATTTTGTTCTTACTGGAGTTTGATAATTACACTGAATACAGATTTCCTTTTCCTGAACACAACGCTTCTGCTGAAACTACCATCCATGGACTCATAAAATGCCTTATCCACACAGCATTGCTTCTGATCAAGGATGTCACTTCACAGCAAATGAAGTGTGGCAATGGACCCACACTCACAGAATTCACTAGTCTAACCGTGTTCCCTATCATCCTGACGCAGCTGGCTTGATAGAACAATGGAACGGCCTTTTGAAGACTCACTTACAGCACCACTAGGTAGCAGTACCTTGCAGATCTGAGCAAGGTTCTCCAGGAAGCTCTCTGTGGATGCTCTGAATCAGTGTCCAATATATGGTGCCATTTCTCCCATGGCCAGATTCATGGGTCCGAAGAATCAAGGGATGGAAATGGGAGCGGCATCTCTCGCTATTAGCCTTAGTGATCCACTAGCAAAAGTTTTGCCTTCTATTCCCACAACCTTATGTTCAGCTGGCCTAGAGGTGTTGGTTCCAAAGGGCGGAATGGTTTCACCAAGAAAAACAACAATCATGCCATTTAACTGGAAGTTAAGATTGCCACCTGGCAGCTTTGGGCGCCTTGTGTCTCTGAATCAACAGGCAAAGAAGGGACTTATGGTGTTGACTGGAGTGATTGATCCTCACTATCAAGGGGACATTGGACTGCCATGCCACAGTGCAGGCAAGGAAGCGTATGTCTGGAATATAGGAGATGAGCCCTCAGGGCACCTTTTAGTATTTCCATGCCCTCTGACTAAAGTCCCTGGAAAACTATAACAACCTAGTTCAGGGAGGACTACTAATGGTCCAGTCCTTTCCACAATGAAGGTTTGGGTCACCCCAGCAGGTAAATAACCAGGACCAGCTGAGGTGCTTCCTGAAGGCAGAGGGAAGGATTAGTTGAAGGAGGCAGTTACAAATACCAGCTCCAACCAGGTGACCAGTTACATAGCTGAAAGCTGTAATTGACATGAGAATCTCTTCCTTATTTTGTTATGACTCTGTTTATACATGGATAAGAAAGGGAGAAGACAAAGATACGTGATGTATTATTTTATATTTTATCTTTGTTTTCTTCTCTTCCTTATCCACTTACATAACATAAGATGTACTCATAATAATTAAATTTACAACACAGTATTTAAGTCCGAGGACATGAAGGGGAAGACTGAACATCACCCAAGGATTATGCGTCTTCTTCTCGGGAGAAGGTTAGTGAGTTTAGGGTTATACTCAGGGCAGTTGTGTCATGTTAAGTGGAAGTACTTTGCTACTGTCTTTATTTGGAGACCATGAATGGCTTAAGAAGATGTGTACGGATGCCAGGTCAACAAGAGTTGCACTGTGATGTAGGTCTTCTGTGTCAGCTGGGCCAGGCTATTAAATCAACCCAGCCATTTAATCAAACTCTAATTCAGGTGTTTCTGTGGAGGTACTTTTGTAGATGTGGTTATATCTACAATCAGCTGACTTGAAGTAAAGGAGATGACCCTTCATGATGTGGGTGTGTCTCATCCAATCAGCTGAAGTCCCTAAGAGTAAAAACTGAGGTTTCCTGCAGAAGAAAAACATTCTCCCTCAGGACGGAAGCCTCAAATCCTGAGTTTCCAGCCCTTGCACCTGCCCTACAGATTTCAGAATTGCCAGCCATGACAAGTGCATGTGCCAATTACTTACAATAAATCTCCGTCTTCTGTCTGTTATCTGTCTAGCCATCCATCCATCCATCCATCCCTGTGGTCCTCCCTTGTCTGCTTCCCGCTTTGGGTCTCCCTCTTTGGTTTCTCCTTTCTCCCCATCCCTTCTTGGAATCTTCCCCAGCATCGCATCCTTGACCTTCCTTTTTTCTTGAGCATCCCTCACCCTCCACCTGACTATCGTATCCACCTCCAAGGTTTCAACTACTCTGATGCGACCTCGACTGGCATCTTTCACAGCAACCTCTCTCCCAAACTCGATTCGTATACCCAACCTAGTGGCTCTGCTGGTCTCCCAAATGTAGAACCTCCAAAAGGTTTCTCACTGCCCTCTCCTGCCCGTTCCCCAAACTGCTGCTTTCCCAGCATTAACTTTTTTCTGAAGGTAGCTTTGCTCTCCCCTTGAGCCCTCCTCTCAGACTGGAAACGCGGGAGACAATGCCACAGATACCCCCACCTCATCCTTGGTGCTCACTGAATCCTGTCCATTCTACCCCAGAACTGTCCTTTGCGTCCATCTCCTGCTCTCCATCCCCGCCACCCCTAATTGTATTTTCAACTGCTGCCTGCACGTCACCGCTTGGTTGTCTAAGAAGCCATTCAAACCACCCAAGTTCAGAGCTGTTCTCATCAACTCCCCCTCAACCCTACACTTCCAACTGGGCTCCCCACCTCACCTCACCTTCTGGCCCTGCCATCCCTCTAATCAGCCCAGCAGCACAGTTTGGAAGGCATTCTACACGTGGTTAGGAACACAGGCTCTGCCCTCAGATAAATGCGTGCGTATCTAAGCCCCACTACTTCTTAGTCTTAAACCTTGGTAAGTTATTTAACTTTGCTAATCTTCAATTTGCTCATCTGCAAAACAGAATTAATGATAGGATGTACCACATCAGGTGGTTGTGAGAGGGTCTGATGTATGGTCTGGGGTGGGGAGTAAACACTGGGTTTTTTTTAAAGTCCCCAAGATGATTCTAAAGTCCAGTCAGGGACTTCCCTGGCGGCGCAGTGGTTAAGAATCCGCCTGCCAGAAGACCTAAATGGGCATTTCTCCAAAGAAGATACACAGATTGCCAACAAACACATGAAAGAATCCTCAACATCATTAATCATTAGAGAAATGCAAATCAAAACTACAATGAGATATCATCTCACACTGGTCAGAATGGCCATCATCAAAAAATCTAGAAACAATAAATGCTGGAGAGGGTGTGGAGAAAAGGGAACACTCCTGCACTGTTGGTGGGAATGTAAATTGATACAGCCACTATGGAGAACAGTATGGAGGTTCCTTAAAAAACTAAAAACAGAACTACCATACTACCCAGCAATCCCACTACTGGGCATATACCCTGAGAAAACCATAATTCAAAAAGAGACATGTACCAAAATGTTCATTGCAGCTCTATTTACAATAGCCAGGACATGGAAGCAACCTCAGTGTCCATCATCAGATGAATGGATAAAGAAGATGTGGCACATATATACAATGGAATATTACTCAGCCATAAAAAGAAACGAAATTGAGCTATTTGTAGTGAGGTGGATGGAGTTAGAGTCTGTCATACAGAGTGAAGTAAGTCAGAAAGAGAAAAACAAATACCGTATGCTAACACATATATATGGAATCTAAGAAAAAAAAAAAGGTCATGAAGAACCTAGGGGTAAGACGGGAATAAAGACACAGACCTACTAGAGAATGGACTTGAGGATATGGGGAGGGGGAAGGGTAAGCTGTGACAAAGTGAGAGAGTGGCATGGACATATATACACTACCAAACATAAAATAGATAGCTAGTGGGAAGCAGCCACATAGCACAGGGAGATCAGCTCGGTGGTTTGTGACCACCTAGAGGGGTGGGATAGGGAGGGTGGGAAGGAGGGAGATGCAAGAGGGAAGAGATATGAGAACATATGTATAGCTGATTCACTTTGTTATACAGCAGAAACTAACACACCATTGTAAAGCAATTATACTCCAATAAAGATGTTTAAAAAAAAGAAAAAAAATCTGCCTGCCAATGCAGGGGACACGGGTTCGAGCTCTGGTCCGGGAAGATCCCACGTGCCACGGAGCAACTAAGCCTGCGAGCCACAACTACTGAGCCCGCGTGCCGCAACTACTGAAGCCCTCCCATCTAGAGCCTGTGCTCTGCAACAAGAGAAGCCACCGCAATGAGAAGCCCGCGCACCGCAACAAAGAGTAGTCCCCGCTCGCCGCAACTAGAGAAAGCCCGCACGCAACAATGAAGACCCAACGCAGCCCAAAAATAAATAAATAAATGGGAAAAAAAAATTAAGTGCAGTCAGGGTTAAGACCCCTGATGTAATGGTAGTATACATGGGTCTGTGGAAGATGCAGAAAGACCAGTTAGGAAAGAAACAACAGTCCAGGTAGGAGATCGTGAACATTTGCAATAAGCATAGAGAAGAGAGACCATGTTCACGAAGCAAAATTATGTAAAACTTGGTAACTGGATGCTGAGGGTAGCTGAGAGGAAGGCATCTAAGACGACTCCAGTTTTTAACTCAGTTGACCGGGCTGAGCGGATGGTGGTACCATAAAGCTGTGGTTCCCAAATATGTTTGTTCACTATAATCACTTAGGAAATTTTAATATTTTTTCCTCGTCTTATATGTTACCTACTGTGCGGGATTGTATATTCCTAGTCTATCATCAAAGACTTGTGTACAGAGTGTTCTGTCGTCAACTCGATTATTCTGGGAACTCTGTTCTGCAGATGCCTTTCCCTGGGTAGTTACCCGTTATCCTTGGCCAAAAGTGTGAAATCCGGGAAGAGGCAGTGAAGCAGCAGACATCTGGCTTGAAAGGTCATTGTAGGTCAGCGGCAGCAGAGACAGATGCAGAGGTGCTGGCCCGTTCTGGCTTGTGCTTTCTCTTCCCCGTCTGATGCCAGGGTATCCTTCCCAACTACTAACCCTGTCAGCCAACAGAATCCCCAGGCTCGCCACCGGATACTTGTCTGTGCCGTCACGGACACAAAGCGGCATCGACCTTCCATAGACTTCTGTATCAGCCCCTTCACAGCCCTGTTCTCACAGCCGGACATGCACAGCTTCCCGATCTCCTGCACACTCCAGCTCCTTCACCCACGCCACAGCTTTACCCTTTCTCCCACAGCTGTGTGAGCTCTGCTTCCTATAATATGTTCCTTGTTCCACAGCACTCGTGGACGTTCTGCTTCTCCAAGTAAACCCTCACTTACAAACCCACTGATTTCAAATCTCTGGCACAGATATTGCAGAAATCTTCCTTTAGTGTTCTCATTCCCACACAATGCTGAATTAGTTCGGGCTCTTTGATTACAACTAACCAAAACCAATATACTCTAACTTTAGTGAAAAGAAAGTTGGGGGAGTTCCCTGGCCGTCCAGCGGTTAGGGCTCCGCGCTTCCACTGCAGGGGGCCCAGCGTTCCATCACGGGTCGGGGAACTAAGATCCTGCAAGCCGGCCAAGTGGAAAGCCTGACGCTCGTGGAGCCAGTTCTGAACCTCTACGACTGAGATCCTGAATAGGTCAGGAGCCCCGTCACTGCCGTCAAGTGTAGCCAAGGAAGTGGGCCCACACACAAGCATAGTCCCTGGAAAGCACCTCTGAACACAGGGGAAGGGATAGGGTGGGGACCACCCTATGAGCTGGACAGCCAACCCAAAATGTGTCTACTTCAAATGTTGTGGTGCGGCTCAGGCACCAA
Organism: Balaenoptera ricei; assembly: GCF_028023285.1. Taxonomy (NCBI): domain Eukaryota; kingdom Metazoa; phylum Chordata; class Mammalia; order Artiodactyla; family Balaenopteridae; genus Balaenoptera; species Balaenoptera ricei. Next base: position 107,925,915 of record NC_082654.1, on the reverse strand, counting down.
GGATCCCGCTGCTTATGAGCAAACAAGTGACACCTTTAGTTTCCCTTTGCTTTTAATGCTGTGTCCATCATGGCTATTACCTAGCAGTGTTTGCCATGGATGTCAGTTCTGGATACTGAGATATGTAAAGGGTGTCTTACAAGGAAGAATAACTGAGAGCAAAGGATGACTGGATAATTGGTCTAGGAATATTTTTTAGTTTAAATTTTTGGAAAGTTCTTCCTCGTACATACTACCAGACTCTTCAGCAGAGCAGAGATGAAGTAGCCTCATTGATGCCAATGCAATCTGAGGCTGTAGCCCAAGAGTCCCGGCTCCGCTAAGGGAATCAGCGGTATTTCTGCTATATTGAAATTACACATACCTACAGATTGCACTGACGTAGACAACGAACATTAAATACTGCAGGTCTAAGTGTATAGCAAAAAGCTAGGGCCTCAGAGGAAAAAAAATGTACGGTTCTTTTGCCAAAGCAGTGAAATTCAAAAATTGTGTTTAAGAATACGGGAGTCTCTTAGAAGTTTACTAATAATAGCTAATGTTGATTGGGCACTTACTACCAGCCAGACACTGTTCGACACAATTTAAACTGGTTAACCTTATGTCACCTTGGCAACAGCCCAATTATCACACCCATTTTCAGACTGGATAACTGAGGCACAGAGAGTTTAGAACTTGCCCCAAATCACAAACATAGTGAGTGGCCGCGGAGGGATTTGAACCAGGCAACCGCCCTGGAGAGTCCACATTCCTAACCATGATGATGTACTGTCTCTCACTAGACAAAAATGACATTTCCTGAGGCCTCAGAACAAACGACCTCTCTCCTTTCATATACTGAGACATACTCAGGTAGTAAGTCTTCATACTGTTGCATTTTCATACATAATATTCCCTCGCCCCACCCTTCCCTTGGTTTCATTCCCAGAAGTGGGTCAGAGGAAGGAAGTTAGGACATGACAATCTCCTATGTAATTAATGTCCCTTTGCACCTCCCCTTCTAGATTGTAAGCTCTTTGAGGGCAAATGCCATCCTTGTTCATCCTTGCATCCTCTGGCCAGAAACTTATTAGATTGTGAATGTTCTAAATTGGGATTCTGACACTGGACAGGCTAGTGGATTTATTTCTCCCGTCTCCTGCGAATTATCTGAGCATGGCAGTGACGGACAGTCACGAGAATTCCCATCAGGTGACATAGCTGGAGTTAAATAGGAAATATTCTCATTGAGAACAAAAACAATGCTTAAACAATTCTGGGAAATTTAATTGTCTAAAGGAGATCTTTTCTTAAAAAAAAATAAACTTGAATGAATTGGAGAAAAGAAATCTATCTTCAGCTCAGGAAATAACATTAGACAACATGAAGCCCCTCATTTGTTAATGCCTGGAAGCAGGAAGTTGGTTCGGTTTCAAATACCATCAGATAAAGGCCATGCCAAAGGATGTTATCATAGTTTTAGGCTAAATATATAATATAAATAACCTTCCTTTTGCAAGGCACGTTGTCTGAAAGCTCTCATAGTGAGATAATACATGGGAAGTGTGGGCGCTCGTTCTAGACATGCCGTCCTGAGACACCCCGAGCTGTGGCACATCGTCATCTGTTAGTGATCAGTGCCCGCCAGAGAGCTGGCATTCAGAATGGGCTTGCATGTCAAATGGCTAAAGCCATTCGGGAAGGCTGCCTAATTTTTTTTTAATTAATTAATTTATTTATTTATTTATTTATGGCTGTGTTGGGTCTTCGTTTCAATGTAGGCAGAGCTAACACCACTGACAAGAATCTCTCCACTCAGAGATTCGTTCACAAGTAAATTCTTCATCGAGGCGCGGTCTTCCCCTTGCTGCTTTCTGCCTTGAATAAATAGACGGTGTTCTCCATTAGAAATTCAGTATCTACACCAATTCCAACTTCCTCCGGGAAAGAGACACCTGCGCCCCGGCCCTCACTGCCTCTCATCAGATCAGTAGTCTAATGGCTCAGCCTCATCACCTGCTACATCCACTCAACAGCTACCAACCTGCCCCTGTCTCTTTCAGGTTGACTGTCTCGTGTGACCCCGGACAGATGGCACTGTTACTCTCAGAGCTCTCACACACAAGGGACAACATTAGCCACCACAGTAATACGTGGCAACCTTATTGTCACTGAAAAGCTCAGCAACCCCAAGGCTTCTTTTTTCCCACTTTTAATCTCCCCTCCCAGTGATCAGGAGAACTTTGCCAACCATCTCCGTGGCAAAACTGGTCTAATTCTCTCATGGCTGGTTTCCATGTTGTCTGGTCAGAATCCATTCCTGGCTCACCTTTTCCTAATGGGAGAAAGGCAACCACCCCCCAAAACGGATACACACCAAAGCCTTCAGGAGCTTGTAACCCCCCATCAACAAGGCACATTCGTAGAGAACGCAACTCAGCAAATCTCGGGACGTCACTCAGCAGTTCCAAAGTAGACAACGGTCCAAAGGGACAAGGCAGCCTCATTCATAAAGTGCCCAAAGTTTAGCTACCCCCGAAATGCTTTCCTAGATAACCCTTTGCCAGCATGTGTTTCACGATGAGTTCAGTAAATGTGTTCTTTAAACTTCTCTGGCAAACAGTGTCAATGGTCACGTCTCTATACGGCTGTTCCTGGGAAAGAAAGGCTCACATCATTTAGCTAATCTGAAATTTGAATCCAAGCATCGATTGAGGATTCTTTCTCCAATTAAATGTGTGTTCTGGGGAGGCAAATCGTTTTATTTCCTCGTTTCCTTCTTTGCAAACAAGAGGGAAACCAGATGAGTGGCTATCAGATGGTCAGAGTTTGCAAATGATGGGTAAAAATTTAAGAAAAAATAAGATGGTCAGATATATAATACTACTAACATTTTATTTTAAGGAAGTTTGTTTTTCAAAAAACTTTCGCCCACTTCCCTCACCATTATTTCATAAAGAAAAGCCTTTTTAGCCTCAAAAAAACTAAATAAAGACATGATATCAGAATACAGGGCACTCCCTTAAATGGAATGAATTTTTGCTTTTGGAAAAATTCATTACTTTATCCTGGTTTTCTTGTTCTCATTTCGCCTTGACCCAGTGAAACTTCCATGGTAGGTAGGACCAGCCTCCAAGTGGTCTCTTAGGGGCCAAGTTATGAGACTAACGTCTGAGTTCAGGAGCCCAGAGAGCTTCTCTTTTATGTGTGATGCACAATTTACAACAATAAGTCCATGAATATATCAATAATTAGGCTTCATGTGATGAAACTGTTTGCCTATTTGTCAGGTACAAACCTGTTCATAAAGTTTTGAACTTCAGGTTTGGGCTTTCGGAGGACAAAACTGGCACATAGCTGGGGGTAGAATTAAGCTACTAGTACTCGTGGTGGCATTCCCCAAATGGTGCTGAGCTACTGCCTTCCGGGCACCCAGTGGGAGTCGCTTCCCAGCCCCTTGGAAGCCAGTGTGGCCAAGTGACTTGTTTGGTCAATGGAACGTTGAGCAGAGGTGCCATGTGTCACATCTGGGTGGAAGCAGTCAAAACCAGTGGCTGACTCAGCTTCTTGTCTGGGGTAGCACCCTGGATAATGGGAGCCTGTCTTGAAGTGAAGCTTCTGTTAGCCTCGGTCCCAAGGTGACTCCATTACAAGAGTCCCCCCTGTAGACCCCATAGAACAGGTAGCATGAACAAGGAAAAAAACTTACACTGAATTAAGCTCTTTGGATTTGGGCGTCATTTGTTGCCAAAGGGCAGCCTAGCACACCAAAGCCTATTACCTGGATGGTGATGTGATGTCTCAGATGATGATTCTGGAACTGGGAGCCACCTTCAGACTGTCACCAACGATACTCACCTCCTTCAATAGTGCAGAGTCCCCCAAATTCTAACTAAATGTGTTCTAGTATTTAGCAAGGCATTCCTCCGGGAATGAAGGCTTAGTCTTGGCCATAGCAAAAGCACACCAGAACAGTCTCCTGGCAGCACTGGGGGAGGAAGTTTCGCAGGTAGAGCCTCCCTCAGAGGACTCCTTGCTCTGGGTTGGAATGAGAAGGTTAAAACAGCTTCCAGTCTGGTCTCGCAGTGTTTTATGGGACTTCAAGCAGATTTTCTTGAAAGGAAAGGGAAGATCCTTCTTCCTTTCATCCACCCTGCATCCTGAATTATGGATGTGATGGCTGGAGCTCTAGAAGCCATTTTGGAGCATGCAAACAAGAGCCACAGCCTAGGAATGGCAAAGCAGAGAAGTGGAATTAGTCTGGTTCCTTGACAACTTTGTGGAATTGCCATACCACCCCTGGACTGCCTTCCTTCAGCTTTCCTTTATGTGACAGAGGAAAAACTGTTATCTTGTTTGTGCTACTATCAGTTTACTTTTTTCTTATATGAAGCCAAATCTCAATCTATTATGTAAGTTTTTAAAATTATTTTTTAAATACCATGTATCTCATTCTTTTTTAATTTCTGTTTTTAGGGGTTTTATAATTTTAAAATAATGTATATAACTGATTTTTAAAGAAATATGAATCCATTGAGGAGATGTATTTTTTTTATTCATGGATAAACCGTTAGAGCTTGGAGCCCACTGATGTGGAACACAGAGCATGAGGTGTCACCTGGGTTCCAGACTGTTCTTCAGGTGTCTGAGGCTCAGCTACCCTGCACAGGGCCAGGGGAGGATGGTTAAGAAACTGTGGCTTTGATCATCTTGGTGGGATTTTGAGGACTTTTGTTACCCAACGCTCTCTTCTCAATAGGTTGGCATCTCAAAGTCTCTGGCATGAAACCTCTGAGGATATGATTCCCACTTCCCTTCCCCCAGAGCAGAAAAGAGAAAAAAGCCACCTCTGCTTCTCTTGCTTTGACTCCAACTAGCTTTCTGTGCTTTCTCCAAGACCAATTAGTCATTAATGTTCACCTGGCCTTCTAGAAACCCAGAAGTGTGAAGTCTGAACCAAAGTGTGTATAGTATGTATATGTAGTACATAGGGGAATGTAGAGGTCTGATAATATCCCGTGTGAAATTAATAGAACCTTGAGGCAATATTAAGCAACTTCCTGTTTTACTCTCTTAGGACCTATTTGGTGTCTAGGCTCTTAACCCTTCAATATATGATTTGATTGAGAATTATGCCTGCCCAAGGACCACAGTGGTGAGGAGGCTCCACAAGCATTTCCCTGGGGCGATGATGAGAAGAGGGACAGACTCAGGCTGTGTCACAGTGTGATAGTCCTGGGCTCCTGCAGTGTAGACAAGGTTCCCAGGAGGAGGGGGAGGAGGACTACAGAGCTGGTGGTGATCACTTGGGAATAGTTTCCAGTTTCACCGAGGATTTTCCCTGCTCCTCGGCCACCCACCCCCTCCCACCCACTGGGGTTTGCTTAGAGATCGACAGCAACTTTATGACCATCTAGTTCACGTGGAATCGATGAATCTGCAGCTGCCTACCTCCTATGAAAGCAACTAAATGTGAATGCTACAACCAAGTAGACATCTTGGAAATGATCTGTGTGAAAGACTCCTCCCATTCATGCATATTTACAAGAACTGACTCTAATGAAATAACTTATTTGAAGTGGGTGGCGTGTAGTAGGGGTCAGTCATTGCTAGTTTCTACCTTCCCTTCACCTATTCTGCTTTTATTCATTTCACTACCCCAACTGAGAAATAAGATGGTCCAGTAGAAGTTCACATGAAGTATCTTAAGGAGACTTGACCATCTTATTAGCAAGACATCTCCATCCATTCATTCTTCAGAGGAAGTCATCCGCCCAAATCAAAATCGTCTATTGTCTTCACCTGCCGTTCCAGGGAATGACACGGAATGAGCTAGTGGTACTGGGGGGACTGTTGCTGAATTTCACTGCTGCTTTCGAAAGAGGCTCTGCTTCACTCCTGTCACATCTGCCAGGAGCCACCCGAGGGCCCTGGGCACCTGCCGGAGCCCTTGCTGAAAAACGGGCAGCTCGTTGACTGTCCAGCTGCTCCTCTGGCCCAGGGCCAACGCCAGGAGCTCCTCTGACTGGTTTTTCCCATGGGCCCTTTAAACAGCAAGGCAACACACCGTGCTCAGGCCGCAGCCCTTCCCGGAAGATGCTGACTAAAGCACTTTCTCCATCCAGAAGATTTTGTCCTAATCCAGAGGCTTCCCACCTTCCTGCTCATAAAAAGCCGAGACTATGCCATGATTCGCTAGAGACTGTGGTCCCAGCAGCAATGCCTGTGCACACAACAGTGTGTACTAATAGCCACACAGACACTCAGTCCATGGTTTACTGTTGCCACTAACCAGCCAATGTGGGTGTGATTAGCACCTCCTGGGTACACAGCCCAGTGCTGGGCCCTGTAGAGGACAGACAAATTCACAGGCAGCCTGGGGATGGGGGAAGGGGGATAGGGTTGAATAGGTGGAGCACAGGGGAATCTTAGGGCAGTGAAACTACTCTCTATGACACTGTAATGGTGGATACGTGTCACCATGCATTTGGCAAAACACATAAGATGTACAGTACAAAGAGTGAACCCTGGGACTTCCCTGGTGGTCCAGTGGGTAAGACTCCGAGCTCCCAATGCAGGGGGGGTGGCCTGGGTTCGATCCCTGGTCGGGGAACTAGATCCCACACGCATGCCGCAACTAAGAGTTCACATGCCACAACTAAAAAAAAGAAAGAAAGAGAAAGAGAAAGATCCTGCGTGCCGCAACTAAGACCCGGCGCAGCCCAAATAAATAAATAAATGTTTTTTTAAAAAAAAGAGTGAACCTTAATATAAACTATGGATTTGGGGTAATAATAATGTAGGAATACTGGCTCACCAATTGTAACAAATGCAAGATGTTTAATAATAGGGGGAAGTGTTGTGTGCGGGCGGGGGTTGGGGAGGAGTATATAAGAACTCTATACTTACAACTCAATTTTTCTGCAAACCTGAAACTGCTCTTTAAAAAAATGAAGTCCATCAATTAAAAATTTGTCAACAGGCTGCTGAATAGACAAGATTGGCCCACGCAAAACAAACAGGGCATGCAATAAGGCAGTGCGTAAGTAGGCCTGCAGCCATGTGGTTCAGGGACCACGTGCAATCATTCCTTCCGCCTCTTCTAATTCTCTGCATTTGAAACTCTAGGACCATGAGGGTTACTTCAGTGAGGTCCGACGAAGAATAAGTCTATAGACTTGGCTCGAGAGCTGTCAAGCGCTGTACGTATCTAAATAAAGTTAAATCAGTGTGTCGTTATTTTTTTTTTAATATTTTATTTATTTATTTATTTATTTATTTATGGCTGAGTTGGGTCTTCGTTTCTGTGCGAGGGCTTTCTCCAGTTGCGGCGAGCGGGGGCCACTCTTCATTGCGGTGTGTGGGCCTCTCACTATCGCGGCCTCTCTTGTTGCGGAGCACAGGCTCCAGACGCGCAGGCTCAGTAGTTGTGGCTCACGGGCCCAGTTGCTCCGCGGCATGTGGGATCTTCCCAGACCAGGGCTCGAACCCGTGTCCCCTGCATTGGCAGGCAGATTCTCAACCACTGCGCCACCAGGGAAGCCCCAGTGTGTCGTTTTTAATCCTAACGTGGGGGAAATGGAGAGGAGGAAACGAGGGCCAAAGAGGGAGGCAAGAAGACCAACAAGACCGCCAGTCTGAGAAAAGCCTTTGACAATAGCGGCCATTTGGCAGTGGTGGCACGTGGCGTGAGCAGAGGTGGGATACCCACATCCCGCTGGTCCAGTGGTGATGGAAGACGCGTGAGTGTCGGGGCCACACCGGGAGGAGAACGTCCTGTTTCATCATCCTCAGGATGCCTGAGAGCCTGAGGTTCGTGCCTGCGTCAGAGGTGTGTTGTCAGCTTGGAATCTGAGCCGCCCCCTTGAGCAGAAGCCAGACGCCTTGACAGGTGGCAGGAATCTGCTGCTCCCGGGGACCCCGTCATCTGAGCAGCGTGGCAGAAGGAGCTGGCTCCCAGTGCCCAGCTGGTAACCTTCTTATGTCCTGGGGCTGGAGGAGCCACAGTCCTTAGCAATTGCTCTTTCCAAGCAACACTTAAAGATGCACGGTATGGGGACTTCCCTGGTGGTCCAGTGGTTGGGAATCTGCCTCTCAATGCAGGGGACACGGGTTCATTCCCTGATGAGGGAACTAAGATCCCACATGCTGGGGGGCTATCGAGCCCTCAGGCCGCAACTAAGACATGATGCAGCCAAAAAAAAAATAATAATAAAATAAAATAAAAATTAAAAAAAAAAAAAAAAGATGCACAGTATGATTCAGACCTGACTGTTTATAGCAAGAAAGAGACATGGACAGGGCCTTCCCTGGTGACACAGTGGTTGAGAATCCGCCTGCCAATGCAGGGGACACGGGTTCGAGCCCTGGTCCGGGAAGATCCCACATGCCGCCGAGCAACTAAGCCCGTGCACCACAACTACTGAGCCTGCGCTCTAGAGCCCGCGAGCCACAACTACTGAGCCCACGTGCCACAACTACTGAAGCCCACGCACCTAGAACCCATGCTCCGCAACAAGAGAAGCCACCACAGTGAGAAACCTGCTCACAGCCACGAAGAGTAGCCCCCGCTCGCCGCAACTAGAGAAAAGCCCTCATGCAGCAACGAAGACCCAACACAGCCAAAAATAAATAAATTAAAAAAAAAAAAAAAAGAAAGAGGCATGGACAGACAGAAAAACACGGGGCTGTGGACTGATGTGAAAAGATAATCGATAGCTGACGCTTGTATTGAATACATCCCTGGAGTTTCAAAGCATTTTCTCATATTTGAGCTCTTTCAGTGATGACAGCAACCATATGAGAAAGCAGGAAGGAATCATTCCACTTTTATTCTTTAAATAAAAAGAAAGAAACCGCAGTGCAGAGAGCTGTCCAGACGGTGGTTAGTAAATGGTAGCACATCCAAAACACTTTCTGCAGCCAGAGAAGATCCAGGTTCTGCCTGCAGGGCTCTCAGCTCTTCGGAGATATACAAGGACGCGTAGAAATGTGAGAGGTTCAGGAGAGGTAGAAAAGCGCTGCGGGCTCAGGCGGCTGCGGAAGCCTTCCTAAAAGGGGGACGGGAGGGGGGCTTCCCAGGCAAGGGGAAGAGGAGGGCAAGGGGGCAGCTTGTTGAACCCACCCACCTGGAGCTGAGAGCTCAACTCCGTGAGGATTCGGAGATGGCAACTTTAGAGATGGAGGTTACGGCCAGATTGGGAAGGGCCCTGAATGCCAAGCCAAGGACTTTTGATTTTTTTCCCCTCGTTGGATAGAAGGAGCCGTTAAAGAGTTTGGAGCAGAGAGTGATCTGAACAAAGCAGATCTGGGGAGAAAGAGGGGAAAAAAAGAGGCAGCAGAGAGGAGCACAGGCAGGAGGTGGAAGGTCTGGGAGACGGTGGGGACGAAGGAATTGAAAGGAAAGGGCCAAAGCGTGAGACGGTGAGAAGAAATAATGGTACCACTGACACTAAGTTTCCAGTGGAGGTGGACACAGTTGGAAACCCCTAACAAGTGATAAAAATGAGGGGCAAATGCTCAGGAGAACGGTTAAGGAGAGTTATCTGTGTAGACATGCTCATTGAAGCATTCGGAGCAAAGAGAACAGGACACTGAAACGTGGGTTCCACCACTTTTAAGGAGTGGGACCCGCAAGCAGAGCGAGAAGAAGAGATGTGAGAGATGGGAAGAGAAGGAGGACGGAGTGGAGGCATCACCTCCAGGAGGCCTTCCCAGAGGCGCCCTTGACCCTCCTCTGCGTCTCAGCTGGCGTGCGGCCCCTGCACCACAGCACCCATGGCACCCAGGGCCATCGTTAGAGTTTGGATATGCTCTTAGCAAACTGCTGAAGTTACCAGACCTGCAACAATCCAGAGCAAAGTCATGAAAACCAGAAAAAGAGATGTCAAAAGGGAGAGAGTGGGCGAGGAGAAAAACCACAGGGACATTAACGAACAAGCATGAGGACGGGAGGGAAGATGGCTTGGGGGAGCACTTCCTGGAGAGCCCAGAGCAGGAAACAGAAGCCAGATGTACAGCCTCCTCTTTGCAGAAGTGTTGCAGAGAAGGGAGGGAACGTTTAGGGAAGGAAACTTCAGTGGGAAGCAGGAAAAACAGGAGGTTCTTTCAGGATAGGGTAAACATGCTTATAAACAGGCAGAGAGAGGACTTCCCTGGTGGGGCAGTGGTTAAGAATCCACCTGCCAATGCAGGGGTCACGGGTTCGAGCCCTGGTCTGGGAAGATCACACATGCTGTGGAGCAGCTAAGCCTGTGCGCCACAACTACTGAGCCTGCGCTTTAGAGCCTGCGAGCCACAACTACTGAGCCCGCGTGCCACAACTACTGAAGCCCACGCCCCTGAAGACTGCGCACCTAGAGCACGTGCTCCACATCAAGAGAAGCCACCGCAATGAGAAGCCCGCGCACCGCGACGAAGAGTAGCCCCACTCGCCGCAACTAGAGAAAGCCCGTGCACAGCAACGAAGACCCAATGCAGCCAAAAACAAATAGATAAATAAATAATTTAAATTTTTTTAAAAAGGCAGAGAGGAAAGAGATAAAACAAAGAGCCATTAAAGAGAGGAACAGAAAGATGATGGGATTGCTGGGGTGAGGCATAGGAGAGGGGAGATGAGGTGAGAAAGACCAGCAAGTCCAGGAGACAGGGAAAGGCGTGCAGGCTGGGTTCCTCCCACACTGGATGGGGGCTGGAGCAGGCAGGTGACATTAGTCACCCAGCTGTCCTTTCCCATCAATACCACAGGGGAGCCCATTAACTGCCATAGTCTGGACGGGCCAACTAAGAAGATGCTCCTCTTATAACTAGACACTTGGAGAGCAACGGGTATAGGGAGACAAACAGAAAGAATAAGAGGGACTTCCCTGGTGGTCCAGTGGCTAAGACTCCGTGCTCCCAACGCAGGGGGCCCGGGTTCCATCCCTGGTCGGGGAACTAGAATCCCGCACACATGCCGCGACTAAGAGTCCGCGTGCCGCAACTAAAACCCTGCACAGCCTAAATAAAATAAATAAATAAATATTAAAAAAGGGAAAAAAAAGAATAAGAAAAGCTGACAGAAATGAAGAGCTCACCTAAATGGTTTCTTGCCATTATGCTAAGGGCTTTATTTTGGCCATTTTATTTGGTTCTCACAACACCCCTGCAGATTACGTACAGTATTGATATGAACTACTACCCCCATTTTACAAATGTGGGAACTGAGGCTTTAAAGAGGCGGCTGAATGCCATGCCCACACACAGGGTGTAAGCAATGGAGATGGACACCATGGGACTCCAGAACGCGTGCTGGCTTACTGCCTCAGGGGAACTGGAGTGACCAGAGGAATTGGAACCAGAAAGATCAGTCAGGGAGCATTCCCCAGAGTGGTGGGTTTAGTGCACGCAGTGTTTCGGTGTGAAAGGTGAAGCAGGACGGATATCAGGAAAGAGGCTATCAGAGGGCATCGCATTAAAGGGGGGTTATGTGCGCAATCTGTAAGCAGTATGATCATGCAAGAGCCTAACTGAATGAATGGCATTCTGATCCAATATCGAAAACCCCAGATTCCGTCATAGGTGCCTCTCACTTTAAGAAAATCTGACATTCCATATCCAGACTTAAGAAGTGGAAGCAACAGCTTGCTCGCTGAGCGTCTACTGTGTGGTGTGCCTGGGGTGTGCCTGGCCTTGCACGGGGAGCGTTCTGAACGTGACCTCACAGCCACACGACTCTGCAGGGCGGGAATAACCAGCTATGCTCCCGAACCAGGTGTCATAGGCTGAGTTGTGTCCCCCAACCAAAATCTGTATGTTGAAGTTCTAACCCCAGAATGTGACTGTATTTGGAGAAGGGACCTTTAAGAGGTAATTAAGGTAAAATGAGGTCATTCGGGTGGGCCCTAATCCAACATGACTGGTGTCCCTATAAGAGGAGATTTGGACACGGATGCACACAGAAAGAAGGTGATGTGGAGAGACACAAGGAGAAAGCAGTCATCTGCAAGCCAAGGAGAAGAAGCCTCAGAAGAAAGCAGCCCTGCCGACACCTTGGTCTTGGACTTCCACACCTGCACCCTGTGAGGAAATAAATGTCTGTTGTTTAAGCCACTCAGTCTGTGGTACTTGTTATGGCTGCCCTAGCAAACTAATCCACCAGGAAATCAGGGCTAAGGAGCCTATTTCTTGTCCTAGATCACAAAGATGGAGTCAGAGCCAAGGCGAGAACCCAGCCGGTGAGACACCAGAACCTACGCAACAGAAAGACCCTCTGTTGAACCAGGAGGTTTCCTCCAGGCTTCCTCTGAGTTTCAGAAACACAATATTCATTTTACAGAAGCAACCTGCTGTTTTAGCAACAGGTATTTCAAGCAAAGAAAATTCTACTGATTTCACTCATGTTCTGTTTATAAATGGTGATGTTTCTCTGATGATGAGTTGTGCGACTCTGACCCCACATCGGAAAATCCAGATTCTTTTTATTTATTTATTTATTTATTTTATTTATTTATTTTTGGCTGCGTTGGGTTTTCGTTGCTGCGCGCGGGCTTTCTCTAGTTGTGGCGAGCGGGGGCTACTCTTCGTTGCGGTGCACAGGCTTCTCATTGGGGTGGCTTCTCTTGTTGCGGAGCACAGGCTCTAGGCATGCGGGCTTCATTAGTTGTGGCACACGGGCTTCAGTAGTTGTGGTTCGCAGGCTCAGCAGTTGTGGCTCGCGGGCTCTAGAGCACAGGCTCAGTAGTTGTGATGCACGGGGCTTAGTTGCCCCACGGCGTGTGGGATCTTCCCAGACCAGGGCTCGAACCCGTGTGCCCTGCACTGGCAGGAGGATTCTTAACCACTGTGCCACCAGGGAAGCCCCAGATTGACTCTTGTATTAATTAGATTAAAACTACATTTGCCTATGGATTAACTAATGAAAAGAGCTGAAAATGTAAACAATTTGATTTGTTAAGGTGCGGGAAGTGAATTGAATTTTTAAGTAATGTTTATTTTTCATGTTATACAAAGGTTATCTGAAAAATAATCAGTTTAAATGTTTTTCTCTTTAACCTTTTTCCACATTCATATTTAATACTCCTTTTGCCCTAATTACCAAACTTTATTCTTCCTCAAAATGTCCCCTATTTATATATATTTTTAAACTGTATTTTTTTCAGGGCAATTTCAGGTTCACAGCAGTTCCCATATACCCCTCCCCAAACGCATGCACAGCTTCCGTCAGTACAACATCCCCCCACCAGAGTGTTACATTTCTTACAATCAGTGAACCTACACTGATACATCGTAATCACCCAGAGTGCATAGTTTACGTTAGGGTTCACTCTTGGTGTTGTACATGCTATGGGTTTGGACAAATGTATCCATCATCCCAGTAACATACAGAACAGTTTCACTGCCCTAAAAATCCTCTGTGCGCTTCCTATGCATCTCCACTGGCAACAACTGATCTTTTTACTGTCTCCATAGTTTTGCCTTTTCCAGAATGTCATAGAGTTGGAATCTATGCTACACAGTATGTATAAATAGCATTTTCAGATTAACTTCTCTCATTGAGTAATACACATTTTAGGTTCCTCCATGTCTTTTCATGACTCTTGCCTTTTTATCATAATAATGATAATATTGAATAATGATAATGATAATAATGAATAATATTCCATTCTCTGGATGTACCAGTTTCTTAATCCATTCACCTACTGAAGGACATCTTGGTTGCTTCCAATTTTTTGGTAATTAAAAGTAATTAATGGGACTTCCCTGGTGGTGCAGTGGTTAAGAGTCTGCCTGCCGATGCAGGGGACACGGGTTCGAGCCCTGGTCCGGGAAGATCCCACATGCCGTGGAGCAGCTAAGCCTGCGAGCCACACAGCTACTGAGCCCGTGTGCCACAACTACTGAAGCCCTCGCTCCTAGACCCCGTGCTCCGCGACAAGAGAAGCCACCGCAATGAGAAGCCCGTGCACCGCAAAGAAGAGTAGCCCCCGCTTGCCGCAACTAGAGAAAGCCCGCGTGCAGCATCGAAGACCCAACACAGCGAAAAATAAAATAAATAAAATAGATAAATTAAAATAAATAAATAAATAAAAGTAATTAATAAGGCTGCTATATACATCCATGAGCAGGTTTTTATGTGAACATAGTTTTCAGCTCCTTGGTATTTAACCAAGGAACAAATGCAAGTGCTGGCTCATATGGTGAGACTATATTTAGTTTTATAAGAAACCACTGAACTGTCTTCCAAAGTGCCTGCACCATTTTGCATTGCCACAGCAATGAACGAGAGTTCCTTTTGCTCCACATTCTCTCCAGCCTTTGGTGTTGTCACAGTTTTAAATTTTCACCATTCTAATAGGTATGTAGTAGTATCTCATTTTAATTTGCATTTTCCCCATATTATGTGGAGCACCTTTTGTATGCTTGTTTGCCATCTTTGGTGAGGCAGCTGTTAAGGTCTTTGGCCCATTTATAAATTGGGCTGTTTGTTTTCTTTTTGTCGAGCTCTCCCATTTATATTTTGACCAAAAGTTTCTTCAATTTAAAAACTTAAATCACATATTATAAAAGTATCATACACACATGACAATAAAAATCCAAATATTGTAGTATAGAAAGGACAGACTAAAACACAAGTGTGCCTGCCCCAAGAACCCTCTCAGAGCACCTCTGAGTGTTAGTGCCTGTGATGGTTACTTCCCTTTGTGGTACTGTGTTATTTTGCTCTTAACATTATTAAAGAAAACATGGATGGAGAGATACGAATGTCTTGGCATACATCAAAACTTTTTAAAATAAATAAAGGGGAAAAGAGCTTCTCAGAAATGACCACTAGGTGGTGGAAGTCGACCAAAAAAATGCCATACGACGTACTGCCGTCGCGATTGCTCCCTTAAGAAGAAGCCCATGTGAGAAAGAACTTTTCCAGCGTCCTCTCCTGATATATCCAACTTCCCCTCCTCCAGACCCCTCGCTTTAGGCTGCCCCGGGGCCATTTCAGACTCTGCACAAATGGAGATGAGAGAACCTACATCTCACCTGCCCTGAGAGCTGGACAAGGCTTTGAAGGCAGATCTTTCAACGTGAAAGGATGAGACGGGCACGCTCTATCACGTGCAGCGTGTCCAGATGTTGGTATGGCTCTGTACAGATGATGGCCTGCATGCCCCCCGCCCCCATCCTACCAGAGTGAAGGTGCCACTCGTAAGAGACTAGCTCTCAGTGCAGGCCCACCTCTGGCCCAGGAGGAAGGAAACTTCCAAACAACAGCCTCTGGACTAGTGGAGAAAGTGAGTTAATTCAAGTCAAAGTTTCCAGAATCTCTTTTGCACTTTGGTCTGTGTTCACTGTACATAGTAAATGCTCAATAAAGACCTATTGCTTTGACTTGATCTCAAAACCACATTCCTAAAGCACTGAAGGAGTAATTTTCCATTCATTAGATGTTCCTTAAGCTAACACAACGCCTAAACAAACAGGGGAAAAGGTCTCAAAGATAAACGAAATGAGAACATTCTGTATACTTTTCTTTATAGCCCAAATATTTCATGATTCTAAAAAAATATTGGGAACAAAAACAGTCAAGCAAGTGAAAGAGAAAAAAATGTTTAAAGAAGAAAAATAAATAAATATGAACAACACTTGAACCCAAGAATCTTACTCCCCAAAATTTATTGCAAGAAAATATTTCAGTAGAGGCAAAATATTACAAAAGGAAAAGGAAAATGTGGAAATACATACTTAAATATCCAATGATTAATAGTTAATTATTACATATTAATTTTTTAGATTATTATCTATAGTGAAAGTCATTTTGAAGACATGAAAAATGATAAATCATGCATTGTAGGTTTACAAAGTTTTTAGGCATGAATATAATTAAGCTCACTAAAAGGCAAAGCAAAATAAGCAAGATAATGTTTCTCCATAACAGTATGCCAATAGTAAGACCCAGAAGTTGACCAAAGCACTGTGTTTTCCTAACAATTACTAAGAATTCAATCTCTCAACCCCAATCTCATGTCAGGTACAAATGTGATATAGTGTCACACTACGGTTATCTTTTATTTGTTGTCTTTGTGTTTTGTCGTTGCTGTAGCAGTAAATAGCAGTAAAACTTATTTTAACAGAATTATTACATTTTCCTTTACTAATTAAAGTATATTTTATTTATTTTGAAACCATAGTAATATAAATTTGCTCTCAACTCTGCTACCACAGTGTTTACTTAAAATTTTCAACCTGTAATAAAATGTTTATAAATATACAAATGTCCTTCCTGGGCAAGAAGAGGGGCTGGCTTACCCACGGGAGGGTCCAGGTTCTCATGGCTGTCATAGGCTAGAGCGTGCTCTCCCAAGGTGAAAATAAGTTACTTATGCCGATGTTTGTATGGGAGGATGAGTTACACTCATGTTCATACTTCAGGAAAAAAAAAAAAAAAAAGGAAAAGTGGTCCACTTCTAGGTGTTATTTGCATGTATTTTGGCAAGGAAACTGAGCTTCCCAGAACTAGCTCCAGACCTGCAATCCCAGGACCTCCACAAAGACCAAAGCGCAGCAGAGGCTGACAAAACCCAACAGAGAGATCTACTTCCTGGCTAGTTCCCCAACACAGGCTTCTGACCCTACAGAATCTCACAGTGTGCAGAAGGTACGAGAAGTGGCAAATTTCACTGTTTAGAAGGAATTGATAATGACCAGGGTTCCTGGCCTCCCCCAGTCAATAGAAATTAACTAGAGGCCAGACAAGAAATTCAGGTGAGGCTTTATTGGGGCCCCTGTGACTGCAGGAGGAAGCGAAAGCACCTAACAGGGGGCTTCCCTGGTGGCACAGTGGTTAAGGAAGCCGCCTGCCAATGCAGGGGACACGGGTTCGAGCCCTGGTCCAGGAAGATCCCACATGCCGCGGAGCAACTAAGCCTGTGCGCCAGAACTACTGAGCCTGTGTTCTAGAGCCCGCGAGCCACAACTACTGAGCCCGAGTGCCACAACTACTGAGCCCAAGTGCCACAGCTACTGAAGCCCGTGCACCTAGAGCCCGTGCTCCGCAACAAGAGAAGCCACTGCAGTGAGAAGCCCGTGCACCACAACGAAGACACAACTCAGCCAAAAATTAAAAAACAAAAAACAAAAAACTGGGTGGGCTTCTGAGTCTTCCCCCCACAGAATGTGACTTACATATCATGGAGTCATCTAAAACAGAGAGGTTTAAAAAAATTTTTTTGGTCCAGTTTTATGTCTTCTCATGGGAATGTATCTAAAGTTCCAAAATGTACAAGGTCTGCAAAAATTAAAATGAGTCTGCTCAGCTGGCATCCATTCTCCTCTCGGTCTTCAGGGGAGAGATTCTATAATTTCCCCCCGGAGTTTCTCAAAATGCTGCAGAGCGCTCACAGGCAATTCATCCTTGAGCATGGACTCAGATTATAACTCACCCGAATACTACATTTCTGGCCTATTGTCCTGAATTCAGGAAAGATCGAGAAACTGTAATACCTTTTTGCTTTTGCTATTATGGAAGTTTATTCACAAAGCCCACGTGTAGGAGTTGGTGGGGTTTTGGTGGATAAGCAGGAAGCCTTCACGGGAGCCTCATTTCCAAGCAGCCAATTGGTGATGTTCCTTTAGAGTGGACCTAGAACACGATGAACTTTTTTTTTTTTTTAATATTTTGGTGCATTTATGCTGAAAGCTTTATTTTTTAAAAAAGTCTTCATTGAATTTGTTACAATATGGCTTCTGTTTTATATTTTGGTTTTTTGGCCGAGAAGCATGTGGGATCTTAGCTCCCTGACCGGGGATCGAACCCGCACCCCCTGCATTGGAAGGCAAAGTCTTAACCACTGGACCGCCAGGGAAGTCCCAGTGATGACCTTTCTCTGGCGCGTCCCCACCAGCCCACAGCTGAGCTCCTGGCGGCCCTGCCTGTGTTAAGGAACCTCCCTCCCTGACCCCAGTTCTTTCCTTAGGAATCTGGAATTGTGATTCTCTGTGTGTGGCTGGCACTAAAAGATGAAGCCGGCAAGGTCTGGGAGCCCCTGATGGCCTCCTGCTCTCCAGGTCTCAGCGCCAGGAAACCAGCTGTCCTTCCCCAGCCTTCTACACTTCCCTTTCTTGATTAAAATACGTCCAAATGGTTTTTGCTATTTGAACCTTGACTAAGAAAGGCTACATTTGTGCCAAAATATTAAGTGATCCATTTTTTCAGGACTATATTATGTACAAAGCAAATAAAGAAAGGAAAGGTGGCTCAACCATTAAGAAATGTAATTTAACAATTTTTAAAATTATAAACATGGACTTTATTCCCTCTACCTCCCTCCAAAACAGCCCTCTGCTGTTTACATTATTTAATCTCTATAATAGGCTTGTGACATGGCAAGCAATGTATTGTTATTCCTTTTTTGCCCCCCAACGAGAAGACTGAGTCTGTGAGACGGACGATTTCTGACTCTCACTCCAGATTACTTCCCATACACAAGTGAAAGCACGTGCACGACTATAATGCAAGTCTTCATAGAGGCTTTGGAATGAATGCTCTTATGTAGAAAATAGATATGAAGATATATTTGGAGGAAAATTTACAAGCAGCTCATGCAGCTCAATATCCGAAAAACAAACAACCCAATCCAAAAATGGGCAGAAGACCTAAATAGACATTTCTCCAAAGAAGATATACAGATTGCCAACAAACACATGAAAGGATGCTCAACATCACTAATCATTAGAGAAATGCAAATCAAAACTACAATGAGGTATCACCTCACACCCGTCAGAATGGCCATCATCAGAAAATCTACAAACAATAAATGCTGGAGAGGGTGTGGAGAAAAGGGAACCCTCTTGCACTGTTGGTGGGAATGTAAATTGATACAGTCACTATGGAGAACAGTATGGAGGTTCCTTAAAAAACTAAAAACAGAACTACCATACGACCCAGCAATCCCACTACTGGGCATATACCCTGAGAAAACCGTAATTCAGAAAGAGTCATGTACCACCATGTTCATTGCAGCTCTATTTATAATAGCCAGGACATGGACGCAACCTAAGTGTCCATTGACAGGTGAATGGATAAAGAAGATGTGGCACATATATACAATGGAATATTACTCAGCCCTACAAAGAAACAATATTGAGTTTTTGTAGTGAGGTGGATGGACCTAGAGTCTGTCATACAGAGTGAAGTAAGTCCAAAAGAGAAAAACAAATACCGTATGGTAACCCATATATATGGAATCTAAAAAAAAAAAAAAAAAAAAAAAAAATGGTTCTGAAGAACCTAGGGGCAGGACAGGAATAAAGACGCAGACATAGAGAATGGACCTGAGGACACACGGGGAGGGGGAAGGGTAAGCTGAGACGAAGTGAGAGAGTGGCATGGACATATATACACTACCAAATGTAAAACAGATAGCTAGTGGGAAGCAGCTGCATAGCACAGGGAGATCAGCTCGGTGCTTTGTGACCACCTAGAGGGGTGGGATAGGGAGGGTGGGAGGGAGGCTCAAGAGGGAAGAGATATGGGAACATATGTATATGTATAGCTGATTCACTTTGTCATAAAGCAGAAACTAACACACCATTGTAAAGCAATTATACTCCAATAAAGATGTTAAAAAAAATTGATCAAAAAAAAAGAGAGATGGGAATTTGTAATATGATTATGTTGAAGGGGAAGGAGACATTACAGCACCTTCCTATTTAAGGTAAACATTTTATATCTTATCACATATAGATGGCACATTTGTCACTGACTCTAAATAAAGCCTTTAAAATCTATATACCATAGACAAAAACATAATTGGTTTTGGGGCCAAGCGCAGCAGGTTTGAAAATGATTTTCTTTTTATTGTGCTTTAAATCATTTAATAAACTAAAATACATAACTAAAAAAAAAAAACAAGATATATTTGGAGGGAAAAAAGACTGGGCATACAACCAGGATTTGTAGCAAAGTTAATACACACCTTTTTTTTTATTGGACTATAATTGCTTTACAATGTTGTGTTAGTTTCTGCTAGACAATGAAGTGAATCAGCTATATGTATACATATATCCCCTCCCTCTGGGACCTCCCTCCCACCCCCCACCCCACCCATTTAGGTCATCACAGAGCACCGAGCTGAGCGTCCTGTGCTTTAGCTCCCACTGGCTATCTATTTTACACATGGTAGTGTATGTATGTGAATCCTAATCTCCCAATTTGTCCCACCCTCCCCTTTCTGCCCTGTGTCCACACGTCCGTTCTCTACGTCTGTGCCTCTATTCCTGCCCTGGAAATAGGTTCATCTGTACCATTTTTCTAGATTTCACATATATGCGTTAATATACGATATTTGTTTTTCTCTTTCTGACTTACTTCATTCTGTATGACAGACGCAAGGTCCATCTACATCTCTACAAATGACCCAGTTTCGTTCCTTTTTATGGCTGAGAAATGCAAATCAAAACTACAATGAGGTATCACCTCACACCGTTAGAATGGCCATCATCAGAAAATCTACAAACAATAAATGCTAGAGAGGGTGTGGAGAAAAGGGAACCCTCTTGCACTGTTGATGGGAATGTAAACTGATACAGCCACTATGGAAAACAGTATGGAGGTTCCTTTAAAAACTAAAAACAGAACTACTATATGACCCAGCAATCCCACTACGGGGTATATACCCTGAGAAAACCATAATTCAAAAGGACACATGCACCCCAGTGTTCATTGCAGCACTATTTACAATAGCCAGGACATGGGAGCAATCTAAATGTCCAACGACAGATGAATGGATAAAGAAGATGTGGTCCATATATACAATACACACCTTTATTTTACTTATTTATTTTGTCTCCCATGGTGCCTTCAAAATACATTTATGGAAGTAGCTTCCCCCATCTCTGCATGGAGACATGGCCAGAGCCCATGACCCCTCTGTTCACTCTTCAATCACGGACGGCTCTACACTGTTACATCACAAAGCCAAGGTTAGTTTAGTAATCTGCGTGTGTCCAGGGCGAGAGATGGACAAACCCTTCAGCCCCCATTCAGAGTCCTCCCTTTCTCCCTTGCTGAACTGAGCCAGGCCTCCGATTTGGGGAGGAAGGTGTGACGACCTCTTCCTCCTCCCCTCGTTCACCAGCTGCAGGTGTAGCTCCGCCCTGCAGGGGAGTGGATTTTACTCTGGTGGGTGGTTTCCTGTCCTCTGGGCCTGACACATAGTGAAAGCAAACTCTTTCTTCCAAGAAGCAATTTCACGAGCTTTTGTTTTAATTACTGGGGCCTCTCACCTAATTCTCACGCTTTGAATCATGCACTCTGTTCCCCCAAGCTGCTGCCCTGTCCGCTCCACACAGTTTCATGCAGTTGCAGACTTTTTCCGGGAGCTTCTCCTGGGCAGGACTTATAAACGACTCCTGACAGCGCTCTCCCTGTGTGGCCCACTACGGTCAGCAGGACATACTCAGGGATCCTTGGCCTTGAAGGTCCCAAAGCCTCAGCACAGACCCGACTCCGCCACTGGTAGTGAACCTGCCTCTCACCCTCTACATTTCCTAGGAAGTGTCAGACCCCGTTCCAAATGGGCCCCAACTTCAGTAAACACACGTGGAGCTCTCAGTGACCCCCATGAAACTCCTGTCCCTAACCTTGGGCGGGGTGGTGGGAGCAGATTTGGAGACAGGGCATGGCATGAAGCCCCCTCCTCTGGACACACTCTGATCCCCCCTTTTCCTTTTTTGATTATTGTAATATACATAACATACATTTTACCATTTTTAGGTGTACAGTTCAACTGTATTAAGTACAATCACACTGTTGTGCAACCATCACCATCACCCATCTCCAAAATTTTTTCGTCTTCCCAAACTGAAACTCTGTACCCTTTCACAATAACTCTTCATCCCCCTGGTCCTCAGCCCCTGGCACCTACCATTCTGTTTTCTGTGTCTATGAATCTGACTACTCCGGGTACCTCTTATAAGTAGTATCATAGAGTCCTTTTGTGTCTGGATTATTAGTCCTTTTGTGTCTGGATTATTTCGCTCAGCGTTATGTCCTTCAGGTTCATCCATGTTGTAGCATGTGTCAGAATTTCCTTCCTTTTTAAGGTTGAATAATATTCCATTGTATGGATGGACCACCTTTTGTTTATCCATTCATCCGTCCATGGACACTTGGGTTGCTTCCACTTTTCAGCTATGGTGAGTAATGCTGCTATGAACATAGGTGTGTAAATCTCTGTTCTGATTCCCCTTTTATACCCTTGAACTTTTCTAAATTTTGCCCATGTAGGTTTCAGTCTCACATTCATTTTGGTGTTTGATGCCCATTGCATTGGTACCTCAGTCAAAACTCAGACAGGAAGAAGTTCATCTTAACATTCTGCTACAGTAAGACTCGAAGGTAACCTTAAGCTCTAAGCAAAGTCCTGTAACTTTAGACACTATTCCAGACAGGTCTTGTCACTCAGGGAAAAGGAGCCTGAGTGAAAAGGCCTCCAAAGCTCATGACTCCTTTTTCTAGTGGAGGTTTTCAGTACAGATTGGTCCCAGTAAAACTCCTCAAGAAATAGAATCCAAATGCTACCATAGGGTTTACACACAATCCAGCGATTGCACTCTTAGTTGTACACCCAGGAGAAAAGAAAACATGTCCACACAAAAACTTGTGGACAAATGTTCATAGCAGCATAATTCAGAATAGCTGAAAAGCGGAAGAAACTCAAATGTCCATCAACTGACAAATGGACAAAATGTGTGATATCCAGCCAATGAACTACTTACTATTCAGTAATAAAGTCAATGAAGTATTGATACAACTTATGATATAGCTGAGCCTCAAAAACATTATACTAAGTGAAAGACGCCAAACACAAAAGCCCACATATTGTGTGATTCCATGTATATGAAATGTCCAGAAAAAGCAAATCCATGGAGACAGGAAGTTGATTAGCGGTTGCCTAAGGCTGGTCGGTGAAAGTGGGAAGTGACTGCAGCTGGACACAAATAGAAAGAAAGGGCTTCTTTCTGCGGTGATGAAAATGTTCTAAAATTGGATTGTGGTGATGATTGCACAACTCTGTCATTTTACTGAAAATCATTTACTTTAAATGAGTGATTTTTATGGCGTAACAATTATACCTCAATAAAGCTGCTTTAAAATATAATTCAAATATTTAACAATTATAGCTCCTGACATAATCAAAACACAGCCTTAACTAATTATTGCATAGAATTAAAGACTGGAACTTTCTATGGCAAAATGTTCATAGTGACTATCTCTGGCAATTAGGACTCTTTTCTTTTGGCTTATATGTGTTTTACAAACTTTCTTCATTGAACATATGACTTTCCTAACAATAAAAGGTGTGTGTGTGTGTGTGTGTGTGTGTGTGTGTGTGTGTTTTAAATAAAAGGCATGGATGAATTGATGGACTGATTGATTGTAAGTAGTAAGTAGTTCATTGACTGGATATAATTAATTGATGGATTGATTGTAGTGGGGAAGGCGTTTCAAAATTAGATGGACAACCCACAAGCATAAAAGCACTCTGCCAAATTTGTTAAAATCTGTAAAATTTGTTAAAAGTTCTCTGTTGCAAAAACCAAAACAAAACAAAACCAGTAACTAAACACAAAGTTAAAACACAGAAGGCAAATTGGGAAAACATTTGCAGAACGCAATGATAGACAAAAGGATAATTTCTTTCATTTATAAAGCCCAGCTGAATCAGTAAGAAAAATCCAGAGGATATGAATAAGCAATTCACAGAAAAAGAAATACTGACTGTCACTTTACATATACAAAGGTGTTCAACCTCATTCACATTTTGGTGAGGGTGTAAATTTGTGCAACTTTTTAAAAGGGCAATTGAACAAAACCTACCAATACCTTTTTAAAGTGTAGTTCTATAGTTTAGGACTTAGCATTTCCACTCCTAGGAAGATTTTAGTTTTGTTTCCAAGGTTTAAGAGGTCCATGTTTGGTAGCATTAAGTTAAATGACGTCATGAAGATGTTTTGGTGGCACTTTTGTAAATGAATTGCTTCCAGAGCACCAAGAACCAAGCCTAAAACTCGTCTAGCTGTGAATACTTAGATCTGTAGATTAGTTGTATTCTAGATTTGTGAGTTGAGTGACAAGTACTTGAACAAAAACGTAGCGTTTAAAAATTTCTTTATATTAGATAAAATATGGTACTTTACAAATGGAACTCTATGCATCTTTAAAAATTACTAGATTTAGATGTTCAAGTGTGGAGATATCCCTAAGAACTGTGAAGGGGGGCGGGGGGGGGGGGGAGAACAGAAGAATGAACAGTAAAAATCCATATTGTATAACTATTAGAAAGGTGAGAATACATACATATATAAATATATGTATATATTTGGGGGGAACATAATATTGGTTACCTTTGGAAAGAGGGATTGCTGGGAAGGAGGGCTATTGACTTTTCATTTTGAACCTTTCTATGCTGTTTTGCGTGTTTTAAGCACGTGTCTGTCTTTACCTTAAAGTCCAGAAAAGCTGTTCGCAAGGATTATGAGACATTTTTGTTTTCTTCTTTTTAACTTTTCTGTATTTAAAAATAACTGAATGGATCTGTAATCTAAACAGGTTATTTTCTGCTTGACCTCCGGTCACAGAGCTGCCAGATGTGGTGGAGGAGGATTCCCGTTGCCGCCAGGGCGCTGGGGCAGCGCGCATGTGCGGGCGGCCCCGCGGCCGCGCCCCGAGCATCCCGCGGCCGCCTGGGGTCGCGGGTCTCACCCCTCCGCGGCGAGCTGACAGTGCGCGTGCGCGGAAGGGCGGCCTGCGAACGCCGAGCCGCGGCGGGAAGAGGGGAGCCGGGTGCGAGCGCCGCGGGGCTGGCGCGGTCCTCGCTCGGCTCCCGTTGGTTCCCCTTTCTCCTTTCTTGCGGTGATTTGCCTTCTCGTGCTGGAATTTCTTACCTAAGCCCATTCCCCAACGGGCACCCCCAGGGAGGCGAAGGCCGGGCCGGGAAAGGAGAAGAGCTGGTGGGCACACGCTTTGGGGTCCACTTGACTGTATCCTCCCAGATCCTCTTTCATCGATCGTTACAGAATTTGCCATGAATCTGCGGTGCTCGGCTCCATCCGGCTGATTTTAGAATGTTCTCACACTGAGTCAATATGCATACATTTACCCAGGAAGCCGGGATAAACAGGCGTGGTGACCCCTCCTGCGAGGCGCTAGGTGGCAGACGCGCCCAGGAAATCCCTGCAGTCACCGCCTCACGTCCCCGGACGCCCGAGGAGGGGACCGCTCCCGCCCGACTCTGGCCGCCTCGGCGGCAGTGTCTAAAACCGCGTCACCGAGTCGCTCTTCTCTCAACGTTCTGCCTCATGATGAACGAAAAGGAGAGAAGAAAGAGGAAGGAAGGGAGGGAGGGAGGGAAGGAAGGAAGGAGAAGAAAGAAGGGAGGGAGGGAGGAAAGGGAGAGAGAGAAAGAAGGAAAGAGAGAGAGAGGAGAGGGGGAGAGAGGGAGAGAAAGAACCCACAACTTTAATTCCGTGCTGGCCTCATTAGGCCAATAGAACGGTTCTTTTCTCGAGACTCGATTCCCCCAGGTGTTACCTGGGGATTCTCACCTCTTGACTCCGGGTATCCTTAACGCTCTGCTCTTCTGGGCGGTGTTTGTTTCTCCACAGGATGAACGCTGTGCATTTTAGCTCTGAGAACCAGAGTTTATTCAGGATGGAGGGTGTATACAAAGGAGGGGGAACTGGGGCACAAAGAGAGGAAACTGGTCCCCATTCTTTAGCTTGCTCCCCGTTCCGGCCTCCTTTTCACACAAAGGCAGGCGTAGCTGGCAGATGTCAGCGGGGACGTCCTGAGGTCTTCCACTTCCTGGCTTCAGGTTGACTCCGCATGGCTTTGCCAGCGCTCCTCCGACAACCCCCTGTGTTCTCGGGTCTCTTGCCCTGACCCTAGCTCGTTTGTTTGAGTCCCCACCTGCAGTGTCCCTAGCCCTGGATGTGCCCCCTCCCCAAGTCTCTCCTACGGGCCGCTATGTGCCCACAATTTCTGTCCTCGCAGTATCTTTCCACTGTCACCTTCTCAGCTAACCCCCTTTATTTATTTATTTATTTATTTATTTATTTATTTATTTATTTATTTCACCAAAACAGTTTTTATTTCCAGGGTTTAATTGGGTATGCACACAGGCATGACACAGGTTTGGATCCATTAAGTCCTCATGCAGAATTATATTCTCCATAAAGAAGCCAGTTTCATCCAGGCGACTATCTACACACCTATGTTACAACACATATCGAATCTGGTATCTGAAGAAAAGATACACATGTAATTAAGTTACGTATTTTACAGAAAGATTAAAAATTCAAGCCACACAAAACTCAAAAACTGTATTAAAAGTTTGAATAGAAAACTCAGAGATCCACCTGGAATGACTAGAGAATGCAAGTTCTGTATCCACCTGTGTTAAAACTGGTAAATGTGATGAAATTTGTTACCAGTAAAAAGCATTCGTTTACTCAGTGTAAGTTATCTAATTTTAACAATATGGCACCCTAAAAACCAAATGTATTTTTATGACGAGGCACTTTCTCAGCTAACCCCATTTAAAATGAGGTTTTGCTTCGCTCATACCTTTGGAATGTGATGAACAATCAGGCTTCTTTTGAGTGCCACCACCAGATCTCCACCTCATATGGCTCCAGGAAATCCTATGCCTCCCCGCCGTTTGCTGTTACTCAGTAAACCCCTAAGTTCTTGTTGGGGGATTCAAAGCGGGACTAGCACAATTTCTTGCTTTCAGAAAGACTAAGCACACACAACAACTAGCGAATAATTCAGGATGACATTTTAGGACAATAATTTTTAAAAGTTATTTTTAAAAATAAAAGTGTAGGGACTTCCCTGGCCGTCCAGTGGTTAAGACTTCGCCTTCCAATGCAGGGTGTGTGGGTCTGATCCCTGGTCAGGGAGCTAAGATCCCACATGCCTCGGGGCCGAAAAACCAAAACATAAAACAGAAGCAATATGGTAACAAATTCAATAAAGACTTTACAAAATGATCCACATCAAGAAAAAAAATCTAAACAAAATAAAACACTTAAAAAAAATAAATAAATACAATAAAAAATAAAAGTGTAATGAAACAACCATGTTTGAAAACAAGGCTACTGTGGTAGATCTTATCTAAAAGCTGCACAGAAATATAGACCATTAAATGACAGGGATCCAAAGATGCTTTGAACGCTTGGATGGCTGGGCTGGCAGCTCAGTGAAACGTGTTTGAGTTTCGTGAGACCAAGCAGCTCATGGATCAGTGGTTTAAAGGTCGCCACCGTGGCTCTACCCAGAAGAGTCTCTGTTGAGCTTTGTTCCTAATCGAGATCTCCTGCAGTGGAGGAGGAAGACAGGAAGCTCTCGCCAGGAGCGAGCATGAAGAGGAGACAGGGGAAGACTCCTCCAGGGGGTTCTGAGAGCACGCTTTGTGTAGGACAAGGCTGCCCTCACCCTGGTGCTTTCCTGCTCAAAATCATTGGCTTCTCGTTGCCTAAAGCGGCACTTCCAAAGTGAATTCCACAGAACAACTGTGTTTTATTCCATGAAAAGAGGTTCCATGGGTTAAACCAGCACTTTTCAAACTTGAATTGGTGTTATCAGTCACCTTGGGACCTTGTGAAATGAAGATTCTGATTCTGGAGTGGAGCCTGAGATTCTGCATTTTCTACCAAGCTCGCCGGTGGTGCTGAGGCTTCTGGTCTGCAGACCACATGCTGAGTGAGCAAAGGATCAAAACTGGTTAAATAGATATCTTTTTTTTTTTTTTAAATTTTATTTTTGGCTGCATTGGGTCTTTGTTGCTGCGCGCGGGCTTTCTCTAGTTGCAGCGAGCGGGGGCTACTCTTCTTTGCAGCGCGAGGGCTTCTCATCATGGTGGCTTCTCTTGTTGTGGAGCACGGGCTCTAGGCGCGTGGGCTTCAGTAGTTGTGGCACGAGGGCTCAGTAGTTGTGGCTCGCAGGCTCTAGAGCGCAGGCTCAGTAGTTGTGGTGCACGGGCTTAGTTGCTCCGCGGCACGTGGGATCTTCCCGGACCAGGGTTCGAACCCGTGTCCCCGGCATTGGCCGGCG
Source organism: Balaenoptera ricei (assembly GCF_028023285.1). Taxonomy (NCBI): domain Eukaryota; kingdom Metazoa; phylum Chordata; class Mammalia; order Artiodactyla; family Balaenopteridae; genus Balaenoptera; species Balaenoptera ricei. The sequence continues at coordinate 107,897,843 of NC_082654.1, read as the reverse complement.
GATTCTTAACCACTGCGCCACCAGGGAAGCCCTTTTTCTTTTTTTTTAAGGAACTTTAATGCCTTTAATGTGCTCACGTGTACTGTAAATCTCCAAGAGGCATGAACAGAATCCAGTGTTTCCTAAACACATCTGCTCTTGGAATCCTTTCTTCATGGAGCATCTCTGAGGAACAGGGTTCTGGGAAATGCTCATCGAAATGATAAAGCCAAGTTCTGGCATTCCAGAGATGAGTGCTGCTCTCCTCCTCACCCTGTTCTCCACTCCTGCAGACTCCTAGTTACTAACCAAAGGCTTTGAAAGTTGTAAGTTCACCATCAGACCCCCTACATCACTCTCTTACATCACTCACTCTTTATCTGCATCTCCCCCTTTCCCTTCCTGCCTCCTGGTTCGATTCCCATCCTCCCCACCACTCCTAAGTGCAGTGCCTCCTAAACTTCAATATGCTTAAGAATCCACACCCCCCCCCCACTGGTTAAATGCAGATTCCTTGGTCCCATCTCCAGAGACCCCGATTTAGGAAGTCTGGAGTGCAGCCTGAAAATCTGCATTTCTAACAAGCTCCCGGTGACACTGATGCCACCGTCCAAGGACCACACTTTGAGACAGACTCTCCCTCACCAGAGAGGCCCCCTTTCCCACTAACTTTGGAACTTCCTAGTACTTAGCAGGCAACCACTGGATGGTTGTCTACTTTTTCTTGACTGTGTTTTATTCCCCGTAAATCTGTAAGCCTCCTGAGTGAAGGGACCATGACTTAATTCATTTCTTCTAGTTGTCTAGTTCAGTACTTTGAATGAACAGCAAATGAAGGCCACCCCTCTGTGAGCCAGGCACCGGCTGCTGAGGCTGGCGGGGGGCAAGATGAGCCCACCTTCCCTGCTCCAGCCACGTGCTTCCCCTCCTCCCTCTGAGGGGTCCAGACTGGCTGGACTTCCTTCACAGTGATGCAGGCTTTCTGGAAAAAGGCAACGGCCTGGCTCATCATCAAATTCGCTACTTGCTTCTGGCACCTGTGCTTGTGGTGCCCAGACCCTTGGGCTGGCACAGACCCTGGCACAGATATTGTGCCCCTTTACCATGTATCCTGGTTACTGGTAACTGGTTTTGTTTTCATGCTCACTCCCTCCCTTCATACCCTGCAGGACCTCTGAAAGGCATACTTGTTTCCTTCTCTCTCTCTCCCTCTGTCTCTCTGTGTCTCTCTCTTCCCTTCCTCATTCCTGGCTGATGCCATGAAGTGGACCATCATAGCCTGGGTCGTCTGCCTGACTTTCAAACCCCAATCACTTTGCCCTGCCTTCAACAAGGGTACACAAACGTAACTGCATGCAGGCAGGTACAGAGAAAAAGTCTGTATTGCCTTCATTTTAATAAAATCCTGCCTCTTGCCATTTGGAGGTATAGCCTAACCTGGGTACCAGAGATGATAGCCACAGCGAAAAATATGTAAGGCCCCTGACAAACATTTATCCGTCCTCTCTGCTTGGCGCTTCAGGTTATATGAAGATGAACCAGACTTCAGAGAACTTGCAGTTTAGAAGGAGAGGCAACACAGCCACATAGAATGTGATACGTTCCATGAACAAAATATAAGTGAAGTAGGGGAAAAAATTCAGAAGAAGGAATTTTATGGGTTGAATCATGGTCTCCGGCAAAATCCATGTGTTGAAGTTCTTACCCCTCTCACCTCGGAATGTGACCATATTTAGAAATGGGGCTGTTGCAGGTGTCGTTATTTAAGATGGGGTCGTACTGGACTAGGGTGGCCTAATCCAATGCGCCTGGTGTCCTTAACAAAGGGGGAATTTGGAGACAGACACGCACACAGGGAGAGTGCCATGTGAAGGTGAAGGCAGAGACTCCGGGTGACGCCTCCACAGACAAAGAACAACAAAGATGGCCAGCAAACCATGAGAAACTAGGGGAAGGGCCTGCAACAGGACCCTCCTCATGGCCTCAGAAAGAGCCCATCCTGCGCTCAGAACTGTGCGGCAAATTTCCGTCACTGGAGCCTCTCGGTTCATGTTACTTCATTAGAGCGGCCCTAGGAAACAGGGAGAGTTCTTGTGTCAGGCTACTAAGGAAGATTTCATAGAAAACGGAGGAGGTAGAATCCAAGCTCAGCCTTAAAGAGAAGACATTTAAAGAAAAGGAAAGAGCGTTAGAAAAAACAGAAGACAGAAAAACACTAAGAGCACTTGGGAAGTTGACATGAGCTTTAGAACCTTCAGGGGGTCAGGGGAACAGACAGAGGTAGTATTAGAGATGTCAGAGATGAGTATTGTAGGTTTGGGAAAATGTATTTTGAATTATGACATTATTTCTGTAATTCTGTATATAAGGCACCCAGCTATGCCTGTCTTATAAATAAAATCTCATTTTTTTAATCCAGAGCATAACATAATTGCTAAACCCGGCTTTGACCATTTCACTACTGAATTTTGAACTTGAACATTCTCAGTTTTATAGCCACTGAATGGAATTGATGATATAATAAAAATTTAGGCCTTAAATTTTGAAAATGAGACGGCATCATAAGTTTCCCTACTCACGTATCAGCAATATTAATACATTTTTTACTTCTGTTTTAAGCGCTCGTTAGTCCTAGTGTTCTAGGAAGCACAACAGGAGCAGTTCTGGGATGGATGTCAAAAGGCCTAGATTCAGGGTAATAGGTCATTTCAATCTAGACTTTTCTAAGTGGCAAAGCCACTCATCCCCCACCCACCCCGCGCCTGCCATACACACACACAAGGCCTCACTGTCATGTCTAAAAACAGAGCAACATCTCCACTGTTTATCTTTCAAAACTGTGGTGAGGGTAAATGAGACGAGATTTTAAAAGATGCTCCTGCAGGAGAATATATGTGTTTTACTTGATTTCTTCATTTAATCCAGGGAAAGGGTAGACTACATGGTCTTTAATATTCCTTCCACTATTAAATCCTAACCAAATAAAGTAAATTAATTGAATTCTTACAGCACAGGTTTAGAGCAGTGGGAATCGTGTTATGTGTATGGAGGCGGGGAGGGAAGTGGGCTATGTAGTGACACAGACACAGCCATACCTGTCTGTGCCCTTAGATGGCAGCAGGAGGCTAATTCGTGACAAAGCTGGCTTCAGTGGGGTTTCTCCCTTTGTCAGACAGGTTTCCCTTGACTTTTGACCTCCGAGATTAAACAGGATTCTCAATCGATCTCTCTCAATATCTCTCCTCTCCTCTCTCTTGCCCTAGGTTAAAGAAGCCACCTTTTTACTACATTATGAAAAATGTCAAATGTTCACAAAGTGAGAATAATATACTGTAATAGGCCCCGGTAAAGTTTTGCTATATTTGCTTCAGTTATCTACCCATTCCTCTCTCCTTCCCTCCCTCCCACGCCATGGAATTTTAAGGCTAATCCCAGACTTCGTGTGCTTTGATATGCTGTCTAAAATATATGTGCCTATACTTCTATGACATAATGCTATTATGAAACTTAACAAAATTAATGATAACTTCTTAGAATCATATCATGTCTCTTTTCAATGTTTTTAAGCAAGAAAAATGGCAAGATTTTACATAACCTACAATTTAACCAAAAAAATACTTGAATAATAAACCAGTTGCGGTTGGGAGGTTTCCGATATAGCGTTCCGTTATATAAATGGCTTTAGAGAAAAGGATAGCTGGATTGTAGTTGGGAGACCCGAGGAATATTCTCCCCTAAATTTCAGTCCATCTCATCGCTGTTCTATGCTTCAGTTCTAGTAACCCCAGAACGGTGCTGTTACCTGACAGGGCTCTAATGAAGATTAAAAAAACAGCAGCTGTTACTCTCATTAAGTTCATTGAGGCAGGATGGGGCTGCATGCTAGTAAATGGAGCACATAAATGTGAGGCATGTACACTTTTCTTCACGTTGAAAAGTAATCATAGAGAACCCTTTCTCCTTCAGCGCACGTACTGATGCTTCAGAGCACGTGTGACACGTGGAATTCCTATTAACTATGGCAGGGTGGAGTTAGGTAGGAAAGACATGCCAGACACCACCTCCTAGTAACCTGGGGAGAAAATGCTAGTGTTACGCCTATAGCTCTGGGAAGAGATACATACAAATATATGTTCATGTCATTTAGATCTCTGATATCTGGAAAACAAGAATTTAGGAAAGGGAGTCTGGCTGATAATTGTTCCAGAAGAAAACAATTCAATTTGTCAGTAAATAACAAAAACATTCATATTACCCAGCTATTCTGCTTTCAGCAACTTATCCTAAATAAATAAACATAGATGCAGACAAAGATACACTTCTAAGGTCATTTGTGTCAGTCGTGTTTATAACCACAAACATTTTTAAAATGTTCAACAACACAGTTGGTTGAATAAATTACATTATAGGGGCTTCCCTGGTGGCGCAGTGGTTGAGAGTCTGCCTGCCAATGCAGGGGACATGGGTTCGAGCCCTGGTCTGGGAAGATCCCACATGCCGCAGAGCAACTAGGCCCGTGAGCCACAATTACTGAGTCTCCGCATCTGGAGCCTGTGCTCCGCAACAAGAGAGGCTGCGATAATGAGAGGCTCGCGCACCGCGATGAAGAGTGGCCCCCACTTGCCGCAACTAGAGAAAGCCCTCGCACAGAAACGAAGACCCAACACAGCCATAAATAAATAAATAAATAAATATTTTTAAAAAAGTCAATGACTTCTGACGTTGGCCTTCATTTAAAAAAAAAAAAAATTACATTATAGCATCATGATGGAATAATTTGTAGCCTTTAAAAAGCACCTGGTGGGAATATATTGATGAATATGTAAATGTTTTGATATTATCTTTAGTAAAAAAAATCATGTTATAAAATAGTACAGTGAGGATAATTCCTCTTTAACTTAACTATATTAGTGTATATACACCTGCACACACACACACACATGCACAGAGAAACAAGGTTAGAAAGATATAGAGTTAATATAATGCTAATAGTAATTATCTCTTCAAGTAGAATAATTTTTTTGCCTCTAGATTTTTCTATAATGTACATATAGAACTTATGTAAAAAATTCTTTTTCTTTCTAAAATTTGACTACCAGATCTGACAACATGGAAGACTGACCTAAAGTAGAATGCCACATACTACCAACCCAGAGAAATAACACATACAAGGAAGATAGAAAAAGAAAACAAGTCCCTCAGAAATAGAGAGAAATCTGAAACCCAGACTGAGATGCACATGAATTGACCATGCTCATGGTTGAAGGCACCATAGAGATGGGACCCAGCAGTAGTTACTAAACACCAGGAGCTTGGATTTTAACAACACACAAGGACAGGAGATGAAACTTTAGGTTAAGTGGTCCACCACAAATTTTAAAAATACATAATATACCTGAACAAATGACCCCCATTCATGCAGCAGGATTAGCCCCTCAAGAACAGTCTGAAGGGGATTATGAAATAAGCATGTTTAAAATACATACAAACTATGAGGAAAGAATAAGACACTACAAAAAAAGAACAGGAAGATTTGAAAAATAGATAAAACTTACAGAAATTAAAAATAGTTATTGAAACAAAAAAATATAGATTCTCTCCTCCTAACAAGTTTAAAAGATGGATTAAATAGTAAATTAAGTTCCAATGAAGAGATTACGGGAGATCTGCAAGACAGCATTGAGAAAATTAACCAGAAAGAGTCCAAAATGATAATAGAAAATGTGAAAAAGAGGCTAAGAGATATAGTGGATAAAATAAAAAGGTCCAAGATACATACACAAAGGGAAAGGAAAGAATACAGACGATGGGGTAAAAGCAGTATTTTAAGAGAACAGGCTCAGAGGTTTCCTGAATTGATGAAAGGCACGAATCCAGGTATCCATTGAGTCCCAATGAGTCCAAAGAAGTATAAACAAAAAGAGGGACTTCCCTGGAGGTCCAGTGGTTAAGACTTTGCCTTCCAGTGCAGCGGGTGTGGGTTTGATCCCTGGTCAGAGAGCTAAGATCCCACGGGCCGAAAAACCAAAACATAAAACAGAAACAATATTGTAACAAATTCAATAAAGACTTTAAAAAATGGTCCACATCAAAAAATAAACAAATAAATACATTTCTAAACCCATTTTAATGACATTGCAGGATGCCAAGAAAAAAAAAATCTTAAAAATAACTGGGGGGAAAAAAAGAATTTCTACAAAGGAAAAATATAAGTAGCACAGTAGAGGCCAGAAGATAATGGAATATTATTTTCAAAGTGCTTCCAGAAAATTACTATCAAATTAAAATTCTCTCCTCAGGTAAACTGTTATTCCAGAGTAAGAACAAAATCAAAAGGCTTAAAGACAAAGAGACTGAAACAATTTAACATCTACAGAACTTAGTAGGAAACTAATCAACCCTAGAAGAAAGAAATGGGAGCAAGAAGCAATGATAAACAAAGAATCTGGTCACCTGTGTGTAAACCTAAATGAGCACCAACTGTAACTAAACAACAACATCTAGGGGATGGGAGGGAACAAAGCGCAACTAAAAGACTGGACAACAGTAACAACATATAAAATGAGGGACTGCTAGGGTTACAGCATCCTAGGGGCTTATATCATTCCGAAGGAGGGTAGAAACACTAATTAACCTTAGACTTGAAGAAGACAGGAAAAGGCTTCCTTGGTAGCACAGTGGTAAGAATCTGCCTGTCAATGCAGGGAACATGGGTTTGAGCCCTGGTCCGGGAAGATCCCACATGCCACGGAGCAACTAAGCCCGTGCGCCACAACTCAACTACTGAGCCTGTGCTCTAGAGCCCGCGAGCCACAACTACTGAAGCCTGCACGACTAGAGCCCGTGCTCCACAACAAGAGAAGCCACCGCAATGAGAAGCCTGCACACCTCAACGAAGAGTAGCACCTGCTCACTGCAACTAGAGAAAGCCTGCGTGCAGCAACGAAGACCCAACACAGCCAAAAATAAATAAATAAATATTTTTTTAAAAAAGAAGAAGACAGGAAAGAAGGAACAACATAATGAACAACTACAAGAGAAGACTTGGTAGATATGAAACATAAAGTAAGAAGAGGAAAAAAATCCAAATCTAACAGCAAACACAATAAGGTGCTATAGTTAAATTAATGCCAGACAAAGAAGACTCAGAGGCACAACCCCACCCCCCAAATTATTATAAATAATCATAGAAAAGCTTCCCATGCTACAGACCAGGTCTAGAATAAACTTGCTAACAAAACCAGGGAAGGATGGCACAAGAAGGAAAAATTACAGGTCAATCTCATTTGTAAACATGGATTCAAAAATCCTAAATAAGATATTAGCAAAACCAAACCAGAAGTGTGTATTTTTAAAAAGAAAGGAAAACGTCCTTGCATTATTGCAGGAATACACGAATAGTTTAACATTAGACAATCCATTAACATAATCTACCATATAAACAGATTAAAGTACAGAAACTATAAGATCTTCTTAGCAGATGCAAGAAAAAGATTTGATTGAATTGGCACAATCATGATTTTAAAAAGAAAAAGGTCTTGGCAAACTAGAAAGAGAAGAGAACTTCTTTAAAGAGTATATCAGGGACTTCCCTGGTGGCGCAGTGGTTAAGAATCCGCCTACCAGTGCACGAGACAAGGGTTTGAGCCCTGTTCCGGGAAGATCCCACATGCTACAGAGCAACTAAGCCCGTGCGCCACAACTACTGAGCCTGCGCTCTAGAGCCCTTGAGCTACAACTACTGAGCCCGTGTGCCACAACCACTGAAAACCACGCACCTAGAGTCCGTGCTCTGCAACAAGAGAAGCCACCGCAATGAGAAGCCCGCTCACTGCAACAAAGAGTAGCTCCCGCTGACCGCAACTAGAGAAAGCCTGCGTGCAGCAACAAAGACCCAACGCAGCCAAAAATAAATAAATAAATTTATATATAAAAAAAGAGTGTATCAAAAACCTACACAAACATCATTGTAAACGTAAAATTTTAGAAGTGTCCCACTTAATCAGAAATAAGATCCTTATGCATTATGCTTCTATCATGGAGGTTCTACCCTGCACAAGACAAGGAAAATAAAGGAAAGAAACATGTGTAAGTCCTAAATACACTGTTTTACCCCTGGATAGCAAGACTCATTTGACTCAGAGGCTGCCAGGAATACTTAGCAATTGCTAATAATGAACTTGGGGAAGGGGGAGGGGAGAGCTGGGAAGTCTGTTCCCAAACCCTGACATCTTGTTAGGTAGATAAAGAAAAGGCTAATACAGGCCTGTGATTATAAAAGTTAAATCTATACTTACTCTGTACCTTGACATCATAAAGTCATCATGTTTTCCTGTAATATTAATTTTTATTTAAATTGTTCCAGGGACTGTTGATTTGTAACTCTGCTACTGGAATATGCTAGTTATAGGAAAGTTGCCATGTTTGCTGTAGAAAATGGATCACTTATTCTCATAACCTTTTTTTTGTCACGAGCAGTTGATTTTTCCCTGCCAACTTTTTTTTTTTTTTTTAATTATTAGCACCTTTTAAATTATTATTTATTTATTTATTTATTTTGGCTGTGTTGGGTCTTCGTTTCTGTGCGAGGGCTTTCTCCAGCTGTGGCAAGCGGGGGCCACTCTTCATCGCGGTGCACGGGCCTCTCACCATCGCGGCCTCTCCCGTTGTGGAGCACAGGCTCCAGACACGCAGGCTCAGTAGTTGTGGATCACGGGCCCAGCTGCTCCGTGGCATGTGGGATCTTCCCAGACCAGGGCTCGAACCCGCGTCCCCTGCACCGGCAGGTGGATTCTCAACCACTGCGCCACCAGGGAAGCCCTTTTTTTTTTATAATGTATTTTAATCCTAGGGAACGAGTTTTTTTTTTTTTTGGATCTTATTTTTCCTTAATTTTAAATGAATGGGAACTTTGCCACGTTTGAATTAACATTGCATGTTGCATTGCAGCTGTCTTTGTTTTTCTTGATTTTAATTTTATTTATTTATTTATTTATTTATTTATTTATTTATTTTTGGCTGTGTTGGGTCTTCGTTTCTGTGTGAGGGCTTTCTCTAGTTGCGGCAAGCGGGGGCCACTCCTCATCGCGGTGCGCGGGTCTCTCACAATCGCGGCCTCTCTTGTTGCGGAGCACAGGCTCCAGATGCGCAGGTTCAGTAGTTGTGGCTCACGGGCCCAGTTGCTCCGCGGCATGTGGGATCTTCCCAGACCAGGGCTCGAACCCGTGTCCCCTGCATTGGCAGGCAGATTCTCAACCACTGCACCACCAGGGAAGCCCCCCTGCCAACTTTGATGATAATTAATTCACTATGAATCCACATAGCTCGCTCTGATTAACTCAACCATACCAATGTAATAGAGCTAAAGATATTTTTCTCCTTATGAAAAGGTGTATTTCAAGCAAAAATAAAGTGACTAGCAGATTCACTTTAAAACACAATGCAGAATTCTATCAAATACAGAAAGAAAAAATAATACAAGATTAAGAAAATTTTGAAGAAAAATGAGATGGGAGTAGTTGCCCTCTCATTTATCAAAACTCATTGTAAACTCATAGTAATTAACAAGCATGTTATTGGTACAAGGGTAGGCAAATAGACCAGTGGGATAGAAAACAGAGAGCCTAGAAAGAAACCCATATTTCTTATGAGAAACTGATGATTGAAAAAGTTTTCAATCCACGTTGAAAAACAAGACACCTTCTTCATACTACACACCATATTCTGGAATACCAAAAAAATTTCCAGATTAATTCCAAACCTAATGGAAAAAAGCAAAACTTTCAAATTTATAAAACCTTATTGACAAAAATATAGGCTATTTATGACCTCAGGGTATGGCTGACATTCTTAAATAAGACAATAAAAACACAAAGCATACAAGACTGGTAAATTTGATGGCATTAAAATAACACATTTCTGCATGAGAAAAGAAAATGCACTCCCAACTACACATCAGGAGAAGGTATTTATATACAGAAGAACTACAAAATTAGGGCAGAGGCCATGAGGGGTTTGCGGGAAATGATCTAACAGAAAAATGTCAAAATTATATGAATAAGTAATTTATGAAAGAAGAAATATGAATGGCAAAGAGTTTTAATTGTAGAGATAGTCACTGTTAGATTAGACCACATTAAACTGTCAATATTCAATAGTTTTTGGCTCACACAAAAAATGCAATTTCATATAGGTAAAACTAGTAGCAGTAAGGGACAAAATCATTTTAAAAGACACCATTTAAAAACCATTAGGTTGGTCATTAGGTTTGGCAAAATGATGTGGAAACACAAACTCTTATACAGTTGCAGAGGGAAATATAGATTGGTACAGCACTTTGGCAATAGCTAGTAAAATTTAACAAGTCTATATTCTAAGACCAGACAATTTCACTCCCATATAATCTACCTAGATAAATTCTTACACATGCTCACAAGAAGATAAGCTAAGAATATTGTATTAGTCAGGGTTTTACAGAGAAACAGAGCCAATAGGGTATACGTATGTGTGTGAGTGTGCGTGTGCGCATGCATGTGTATCTACAACTAGCTATCTATAGAAAGGTATAGACAGATAGATACACACACATACACATAATATGTATATATATATATATATATATATATATATATATATATATATATATATATATATATACATATATATACACAGAGAGAGAGAGAGAGAGAGAGATAAGGAATTGGCTCATGCAGTTATGGAGACTGACACGTCCCAGAACTGCAGTTGGCAAGCTGAAAGGCCCAGGAGAGCCAATTACACCAACTTACAATGGTGTAAATTCTAATTCAAAATCCAGCAGGCTCAATAACCAATCAAAGCTGATGTTTTGGTCTGAGTCCAAAGGCCAGACAAGACCAATGTCTTAAGCAGTCAGGCAGGAGAAATTCCCCCCAACTCAGTCTTTTTTGTTCTATTCACATCCTCAGTCGATTGGATGAGGTCCACCCACATTAGGGAGGGCCATTTGCTCTACCCAGTCTACCAATTCAAATGTGAATTTCATCGAAAAACACCCTCACCAGACATACCCAGAATAATGTTTGATCAAATGCCTGGGCATTCCGTGGGCCGGTCAGCTTGACACGTGAAGTTAATCATCACAGGCACTCACTACCATGTTATGTGTAACATCAAAGAACTGAAAACCATCCACCTGTCTACTCGTTCCACAAGTATTCACTCCGCACCCATTATGTGCCATGGGTTGTTCAATGTGTCGGGATACACCAGGGAATACAGACATTCCTCCCCCTGGAGAGCTTACGCATTAGTTATGGGGGACAACTAGCAAGCATAATACTTGAGTTCGTTCCATGTTACTAATGTAAGCAGGGAGTGGTACTTTCCAAAGCGTCAGGGAGACCATTCATAGTATATTCTCTATAGATGCCACTCTCTGAAAGTGTGTTGGGAATAAGTGGCAAATGGAGGTTTAAATTAAATCAAGGTAGGCCTCATTTGGAAGGTAGCCTATTAGCACAAACTTAAAAGTGATGAGGGAAATAGAGTACAGATATCTGGAGAAAAAAAGAGCCAAAAAGTAGAAGAAACAGACCTTGTAAAAAACAAACAAAAAACCCCAATAATAATACCAATATTGTCCTTGGTTTCGAGCTCTTTATCAGTGGTCCCCAACCTTTTTGGCACCAGGGACCGGTTTCGTGGGAGACGATTTTTCCACGGACGGGGGGGTGGTCGGGGGGATGGATCAGGCAGTAATGCCAGAGATGGGGAGCGATGGGGAGCGCCGGATGAAGCTTCACTGGCTCGCTCACCTCCTGCCCACCTCCTGCCGTGCGGCCCAGTTCCTAACAGGCCGTGGTACCGGTCCATGGCCCGGGGGTTGGGGACCCCTGCTTTACATCACAGAAAGCCTACAAATGTGCCACCTATTTTGTACCCTTGCTCACTGATTCACGAGCGGAAGGAGGGCACCAGGAAGCACTCTTGTCATTTTGTGTGTATTTTTCTAGAAATAGTCTGCGCATTAACAAAGCATATGGACATATTATTTTAACCTTTTCCACAGTAGTGGCATATCTACATTTTGCTATTTTCAGTTAAAATAACATGGATATCTTTCCATAACAGGACATGCAGAGCTGTCTCATTCTTTTTAATGGCTTTATAGCATCTAATTTTATGGCTGCACCATAGTTGATTTAATTTGTCCTTCATGGAAGGACACTCACATTTCAGACTTTTTAATATTCAAAACATTGCTATAATGAGAATATTTTGAACATGTAATTTCACAAATGTATGAATAAACTTGATAGATGCTACCAAAATACCCCTCGTAGAGATCAATGTCAATTTCATAGATCAATATCAATGTCTACTTTTCACAGCAGCGCGAGCAGTGCGAGTCCCCGTTTCCCTCACATCAACATAGTGTTACCAGTCTTCAACTCTTAACCCATCTGATAAGTGAAAAGGGCCAACTTGTAGTTTTAACTTGCATTTCTTTCACGAGAGAGACTGGGCACCTCTTCTCAGGCTTAAGAACCACTTGTTCCCTGAAGTCAGCACTCAGTCAGGAAAACAGAAAGCACTCGAGGTAACAGAAAGCATACAGGAAAGGATTTAACACAGGTGCTTCCAAAACCTTGGAAGGGCTGGGTGAAAGGAAGGTCAGGGAAAGCTGCCAGTGAATTCAGGAAATCCAGAAGTCACAGGAATTGCAGGAAACCACGGCTGATGATCTCAGCTGCCGGCAGTCCTGAAGCAGGTATCAGTAGAGTGTGGAAGCTCCTGCAAAACCTCACGTATGCCCTCTGAGCAAGCCTGGCCCTGCCTCAGATGCTGAAGGAGCAATCAAGGCTTTTGTTTCTCTTCTGTTTTTCAAATATTACATGTGCCTCTCACTGGGAGACTGCAAATAAACCCTCTTAGCGAGGGAATGAAGGAAGTGTGGTTTCTAGGCTTCCAGTTCCTACAATGCAGAGTGAGAGTTTAGAAGGCAGGCCTAGTACCAAGTATCAGCAGGCAGTGCCCGGCACGGTCTACTCCTCTGGCTAGGCGGCACTCACACCTTTCCAGCTAGGTTTAAACCTCCAGGCGACTTCATGCTTCCGCCTAATATGATGCATCGATCCCTCCCACAACCAAGGCTGCTCACTTTCTTCCTAAGAGGGGAGAGATGAAGCCCTATCAGTCACTACCCACCTCTGATCTTCATTCCTCTTTTGGTTCAATACAACTTGCCTTCGCCATCCTGTAACTTGAAGACTAGATTAAAAGTTTACTCAACAAAAACATGCCCTATATGAAATAACAGAGGAAAAGGGGAGGAAGAAAAAAGGCACAACTGATTAAGATACAAAATATATACATTACAAAGCAATGAGAAAATATGCATTGTCACTAAAGTCCTCGTTTCTGCGACTGCTCCCAAGGTGAGAGTTGATATTTATAATTTTCTTCTTTTACTATTTATTCTATGTTCCCTGTGCCTTCGGTCAAAACCTCAGTTAATTGAGATGCTTTACCTGGTGCGTGGCTCAAATCGTGATTGCTAAAGGATCAGTGCCATTAGGATTCTGCCTCTTCGACGTTGCCAAAGCCTTCTATCCATTCTCCCTCCACGCAGGGAAGTGCTAAGAGGTATCCAGGAAAACTACGGTGGGTGTGTGTGTGCACGCAGGCTCGCATGTGTACGTGTGGGTTCTGTTAGGTAGACAAAGAGTTTTGGAGGCTTTTATTTACATTATGATATGGAAAAAAGTTCTGGACTTTGAGTCCTGTGTTCTTGTATTTCCTAGATGCTGTTCTGTCATGTTTCTTAAAGCAAGACTTGGGATTTGGTATATGTATTTGCTTATACTATTCAAAAGATCATTGAGATGGGTTACAAATAGGATTTTTCCCCCAAAAGGTAGACCAGTAAAAAATAAACATTTTGATGGCAAAAGCACAGCAACAAAAGCAAAAACAAATAAGCGGGACTACAGCAAACTAAGAAGCTTCTGCTTAGCAAAAGAAACAATCAACAAAATGAAAAGGCAATCTACTGAATGGGAGAAAATATCTGCAAGTCATATTAACTGAAAAGGGGTTAATATTCAAAATATATAAGGAGTAGCAAGAAAACTAACAACCTGATTAAAAAATGAGCTGAGGAATTGGACAGTTTTCCAAAGAAGACAAACAAATGGCAACAGGTACTTGAAAGGATGCTCAATATCGCTAATCATCGGGGAAATGCAAATCAAAACCACGATGAGATACTACCTCACTCCTGTTAGAAATGCTTATCAAAAAGACAGGATACCAAGCTGGAAAAAAAAAAAAAAAAAGACAGGATAACAAGTGTTGGCAAGGGTGTGGAGGAAAGGGAACCCTAGTGCAGTGCTGGTGGGAATGTAATATGGTGCAGCCACTATAGAAAACGGTATGGAGTTTCCTCAAAAAATTAAACACAGAACTATCGTATGATCCAGCAATCCCACTTCTGAGTATACATCCAAAGGAAATGAGAACAGGATATCAAAAAGATGTCTGTACTCCCATGTTTACGCCAGCATTATTCACAATAGCCAAGGTATGGAAACAACCTAAGTGTCCATCAATGGATAAGTGGATAAAGATGTGGTATATACAGTCATCCTCAGTATCCAAGGACAATTGGTTCCAGGACCACCCCTGCAGATACCAAAATCCATGGATACTCAAGTCCCTTATATAAAAAATGTAGCATTTGCACATAACCCATACATATCCTCCCACACACTTAAAATCACCTCTCAATTACTTATAATACCTAATACAATGTAAATGTTATGTAAATAGTTGTAGATATAATGTAAATAGTTGCCAGTATACAGCAAATTCAAGTTTGGTTTTTGGAACTTTCTGCAATTTTTTTCCCTGATATTTTTGATCTGCAGTTGGTTGAATCCACAGATGCAGAACCTGAGGATACAAAGGGCTGACTGTATACAATGGAATATTATTCAGCAGTGAGAAAGAAGGAAATCCTGTCATTTGCAACCATCTGGAAGGAACTTGACGGCATTGTACTAAGTGAAATAAGGCAGACAAAGACAAACACTATATGATGTCACTTATAGGTGGAATCTGAAAAGGACAAACTCAGAGGAACAGAGAATAGAGTAGTGGTTGCCAGGGGTTGCGAAGTAGAGGAAACGGGGAGATACTGTTCAAAGAG
The DNA here is from genome assembly GCF_028023285.1 of Balaenoptera ricei. Lineage (NCBI taxonomy): Eukaryota > Metazoa > Chordata > Mammalia > Artiodactyla > Balaenopteridae > Balaenoptera > Balaenoptera ricei. The sequence goes on along the minus strand of NC_082654.1, from coordinate 107,882,674 downwards.
TACACCCTCCCAGGGATAAAATTATCAAGTGTGGGGATCTAATCCATAGCATGGTGATTACAACTAATAATACTGTACCATATACTTGAATGTTGCTGAAAGAGTAGATCTTAAATGTTCTCACAACCAAAAAGAAATGGCTTGTCTCTATGTACAGTGACGGAAGTAACAAAAAAAAGGAAAGAAAGGAAAGAAATGGTAACTATGTGATGGGATGGGGATCAAGGGAGGCAGTAGCTAATAGTATGATGGCTGGTAATAATTTTGTAATTTATAAATGTATCAAATCAAAACACATTCTACATCTTAAACTTACACAATGTCATGTGTCAAGTATATCACAATTAAGCTGGAAAAATACTGAATAAAGGTTAAAAAAAGAGAAATAACCACTTTTACCCTAAAATTTGAAGACGGTATGACTGAAAATTAACTATGTACAGTTTATTCCACAAGGCAAAAACCTTCTCTCTTGAAACACACCAATTATAGATGCGTAAGGAACAATCGCAATAGGTAGTCTCTGAATTAAAATATCAGTGTGCTTCTACAAAATGAGAACTTTCATTAGCGGACAAGGGAAGGGACAACAGTGGAACATGCACTCAACAGAACTTCACTTATTGTTTAAAAAACAAACGAACCGAAGAAAAGCCCACTACTTCATAAATCCTAGAAATTGCTTCACCTAGTTAGGATCATTGGATTTATAAAGGCTTTTTTAATCATTATCTTTAAAATATTTATTTATTTATTTATTTGGCTGTGCCAGGTCTTAGCTGAGGCATGCATGTGGGATCTAATTCCCTGACCAGGGATCGAACCCAGGCCCCCTGCATTGGGAGCGCAGAGTCTTAACCTCTGGACCACCTGGGAAGTCCCTTATAAAGTCTTTGATGGTGCATGGGACCTTAAGAAATCATCTTAGACCGGTGATTCTCGGCTTTTTAAGGTCAAAGACCCATTGGAGAATGACATGAAAGTCGTGGGCATTTCTCACTAGAGAAACTCTCTAACATAATATCAGCATTTCACTCGCACAACTATAACAAAGTTGAGTATCTGCCCCTTTCAGAGTATCACCCATGGAAACTGCATGCTTATGCAAGTGTACAATGTGAAAGACATTTTTGGACTCCTCCAATAGCCAGGTCTCTTAATCTGGGTCTCAGGGACTTAGTTTTAGAGCACCCATAGATGGATTTCTGAAGGTCCATGCATCTCCTTAAATTACATGCAAAATTTTGCAGGTAGAGTCTATTCACTAAGTTACATTCCTGGGTTCTTCGTGCCCTGAAATGCTTTTTCACACAGATTATACGGTTCAATCATAAAAACACCTGAGAAAAGTGAGGCACATATTATTTAACAGATGATAAAGCTAAGGTGCAGAAAGAATAAGGCTTAAGGTAAACCTGTTCAAAGTCACATATAATATTAAGAACCACAAAAAGTGGTGTGTCATTGCAGAAAGGCTGTCATCTAAGTTTCATTAGACGTGGTTTCTAATCCCAAATCTTTGTCTAGTGTGGTAGGTAACCTTGAGCGTGTTACTTAACCTCTCTAGGTCTCAGTTACATTATTTACATATAAAGGGGGCAGTGGGAGGGGATATTACCATTCCCTGCCTACCTCAGAGCTCTAAGAATCAGCTGAATTTACATAAATGCACTTTTAGACAAAAGGTAAGAAGTCCTATCATTAACCTGTGGGTTATAATTTAATGTATAAATCATCTAAAAACTTTCAAGTCTCAACTTAAAAAAAAAATTATGAGTTGCAAATGTGACACCCATCAACCTGAAAAAATTGTTGACCATGAGGTACTTTCTAGACTTCTGGGTGGCTCTAAGTATAGAGGGTCCAAGGACACTGGTCCTGTCCATAACCCCTTCGGGGATCGACACAGCCCAAAATGAGAGTGTGCTGAACAGGGATACTGAAGACCTCACCAACCCTGATGGAAATCAGGACCTGATCTATTGTTTGGAGAGCCACTCTGAATCAGGAACCGACAGGGGCTCCTTTGGCAAGATCATCTGAAGACAGACAGGTGATTGATTTGGCTGCAATGCTACTGCTCTAGGCTGCAAGTTACCACATTCGCAATTCTGGATGCAACAAACTGTGCACTCAAAGAAAGACAGACTCAAAGTATTTCTTCAAAAATAAACTGCAGGGGGACTTCCCTGGTGGCGCAGTGGTTAAGAATCCACCTGCCAACACACGGGACACGGATTCAACCCCTGGCCCGGGAAGATCCTACATGCCGCGAAGCAACTAAGCCATGTGCCACAACTACTGAGCCTGCGCTCTAGAGCCCGTGAGCCACAACTACTGAGCCCATGCACCACAACTACTGAAGCCCATGCACCTAAAGCCTGTGCTGTGCAACAAGAGAAGCCACGGCAATGAGAAGCCCGCGCACTGCAACGAAGAGTAGCCCCCGTTCGCCGCAACTAGAGAAAGCCCGTGCACAGCAACAAAGACCCAATGCAGCCAAAAATAATAATAATAATAAATAAATAAAAATACCTTAAAAAAAATTTTTTTAAATAATAAACTGCAGAACTTCCACAAGAATTCAATGGTATTTTTTGAATAGATTTTTTGAAACTGTCAAAAGATAGAAAGGTGATACCAATAGAAACCATAGAATTAACAGCTAAATTGGGGAGGAAAAGAGAAAAAGTCAGCTAATAGAAGCTAATCAAGTACCTACTAATTCCCAGATTTGCGAGGAGGGGGCGGGATCCCTTAGTCCCCTAAAAGTAAGAAATCAAGGTGGATCAGTACAGGATTATATAGAAAGTAGACTAGTCAGCACAATATCTTACTAATAAAAGTACTCCACATTTATTGAAATTAATTATAAAACCAAAGTCAAGACCCAGTGGAAAAAGTCTAAAAATAAGCAAAAATGTAAAAAATATAATGTATTATAAAAATATTAGAACATAAACCCCCAAAAAGTATATAAGGAAATAATAAATCAGAGTATAAATCAATGAGGTAAAAAACAGACTAGCAAAAGCCAAAGCCAATAAAGCAAGAATTAATTCTTTAAAAATACTAACATAGGGGGCTTCCCTGGTGGCGCAGTGGTTGAGAGTCTGCCTGCCGGTGAGGCGACCGCGGGTTCGAGCCCTGGTCTGGGAAGATCCCACATGCCGCGGAGCAGCTGGGCCCGTGAGCCACAATTACTGAGGCTGCGCGTCTGGAGCCTGTGCTCCGCAACAAGAGAGGCCGCGATAGTGAGAGGCCCGCGCACCACGATGAAGAGTGGCCCCCACTTGCCGCAACTAGAGAAAGCCCTCGCACAGAAACAAAGACCCAGCACAGCCATAAAATAAATAAATTAATTAATTTTAAAAAAAATTAGAGAAAGCTTTAAAAAAAAAAAACTAACATAATGGAGACACATCTGGCAAAAATGACTAAAAACATCTATATAGAGAGACAACACAAATATATACTATGAATACATATATAGCCAGGATATAAATATAATAAAATAATATTAACAACACTCTGTACCAAAACAAATTGAAAATGAAGACAAAATGGACTAATCCTGTGAAATATGTAATTTATCAAAATTTGCCATTAAGAAATGATGAAAAACTTGTATAGCCCTACACAATTCAAGAAACTGAATAATTAAAAAAAAAGTCTTCCCATAAGCAAAATACCACACAATTTCAAGCAAAATTTCAAGGAAACAATAAATCCACTTTTTAAAAAACATTAAAGTATTATTATAGAGATACAATTCACATAACATGAAGTTCACCATCTTAAAGTGCACAATTCAGTGGGTTTTAGTATATTCACAAGGTTGCACAGTCCCACTAATTCCAGAACATTTCCATCACCTCATCAAGAAACCCCACATTGTCACTCCAAACCCCTCAAGCACCCCAATGCCACCAATATTTCATATCAATACATAATACAATATGCGGCCTTCTGTATCTAGTTTCTTTCACTTAGCATAGTTTTCTAGGCTCATCCATGATGCAAGTACCAGCATTTAATTTTTTATGGCCGAATAATATTTCATTGCAGGGGTATAACACACCTTGTTTATCCATTCATCAGCTGATGGACATTTGCGTTGTTTCCACTTTTTGGCTATTATAAATAATGTTGTTGGAAACATTCATGCACGAGTCTCCCTCTCCTTCTGTTTTTCTTTTTCTCTCCCTCCCTCCCTCTTCTTCCTTCCTTCCTTTCCTTCTTTCTCTCTTTTATTATATAAAAGATATAGATATAAAATTTATATATATAGTGGGTGTAGAGTGGTACTTCGTGATTTTGATTTGCATTTCCCTAATGGCTAATGCTGTTTAACATCTTTTCGTGTGCTTATTGGTCATTTGCGTGTCATTTTTACAAAACTGTCTATTCAAATCCTTTGCCTACTGTTAAATTGGGTTGTCTCTTTACTGTTAAGTTGTAAGAAGAGTTCCTTTTATATTTTAGATACATATATCTATTATCATTGTATCATTATCAGATTATGATCTGCAAATATTTTCTCCTATTCGGTGGGTTGCCTTTTCACTTTCTTGATAGTGTCCTTTGATGCACAAAAGTTTTTAATTTTGATGGAAGTTTCATTTTTATTTTTTTCTTTGGATGCATGTGCTTTTGATGTCATACCTAAGAAACCACTGCCTAATCTATGGTCAAGAAAATGTACATCTGTTTCTAAGGATTTTATAGTTTTAGCTCATATTTGTCTTCGCTCCATTTTAAATTAATTTTTGTATATGATCTAAAGGGTCTAACTTCATTCTTTTCATGTGGACACTCAGCTGTCCCAGCACCATTTGTTCAAGACTATTCTTTCCCCATTGAATGGTCTTGGCACCTTTGTCAAAAATCAATTGACCTGTCCAAACCCACAGAATGTACAGCACCAAAAGTGAACTGTAATGTAAACTATGGACTTTGGGCAATTATGACATGTCAATGTAGTTTCATCCATTGTAACAAATGCACCACTCTGGTGGGGAATGTTAATAATAGAAGATGTGCATGTGGAACAGGGGATGTAAGGAAAATATCTGCACCTTCCTCTTAATTTTACTGTGAAGTTAAAACTGCTCTAGAAAAATAAAATCTTTAATTTAAAAAAAGTCAACTCACCATAGACCTATGGGTTTCTTTCTAGAATTTGAATTTTATTGCATTGATCTACATATCTATTCTTATGACAGTACACTATCTTGATTACTGTATCTTTGTCATACGATTTGAAATAAAAAAATGTGAGTCCTTCAACCTTGTTCTTCGTTTCAAAGATTGTGTTGTCTATTCTGCGCCCTTTGAATTTTCAAATGAATTTTACGATCAGTCTTCATTTCTACAAAGTGAAGTTGCAATTTTGATAAGGATTGCACTGAGCCTACAGATCAATTTGCAGAGTATTGCTCTCTTAACAATATTAAATCTATGATTCCATGAACACAGGATGCCTTTTTCTTCTGCAACATTTTATAGCTTTCAGTGTACAATTTGCACTTCTTAGGGTAAGTTTATTTCTGTATATTTCATTCTTTGTAATGCTACTGTAAATACAATTATTGCCTTGATTTTGATTTTTAATTGCTAGTGTAGAGAAACACAACTGATTTTTATGTATGATCTTGTATCCTGCAACCTTGCTTAATTCATTAATTAGTACTAATAGTTTGGGTTTTTTTTTTGGGGGGGGGGTTTTGAGGGTTCTTTATAGAGGTTTTCTACATATAAGATCATGTTATCTCCAAATAGAGACAGTTTTACATCTTTCTTTCCAATCTGGAGGCCCTCTGTTTCTTTTTCTTGCTTAATTGCCTTAGCTGGAACCTCCAGTACAATGTTGGACATCCTTGTCTTGTTCCTGATCTTAGAGGGAAAGCTTTCCGTTCTTTCACCATTAAGTACAATGTTGTGTGCTTTTCGAATGCCCTTTACCAGGATGAGAAATTTCGCTTCTACTGAGTTTGAGTGTTTATGTCACGAAAGGGTGTTGGATTTTGTCAAGTGACTTTTCTGTTTCTATTGAGATAAACCATGTTTTTTTCCTCTTCATGCTATTAATATGGTGTATTACATTTGATTTTCATATTGAACCAACCTTGCATTCCTGAGATGAAATTCCATGGTGTTGGTCATGGTGTACAATCATTTTTTATTTGTGACTGAATTTGGTTTCCTAGTATATTGTTGAGGATTTTTGCATCTGTATTCATGAAGGACACTGGTCTGTAGTTCTGTCTGGCTTTGGTATGACAATGATACTGGCCTCATAAAATGAGAAACTATTCCCTACTTTTTTGGAAAGAACTTGAGGACTGGTGTTAATATTTATATGTTTGGTAGAATTTAACAGTGAAGCCATTTGGTCCTGGGCTTTTCTTCACTGGGAGTTTTATTAGTAACTTTATCCCTTTGCTATAGTTCTATTTAGATTTTCAGTGTCTTCCTGAGTCAGTTTTGTGAGTTCCTAGGAATTTGTCCATTTATCTAGGTTATGTAATTTTAGAATACAATTGTTCATAGTGTTCCCTTATAAACTTTGTTTCTGTAAGGTTAGTGGTAATGTATCCTCTTTAACTCCGGATCTCAGTAATTTGAGTCATCTTTTCCTTGATCAGTTTAGCCAAAGGTTTTGTTAATCTTGTTCATCTTTTCAAAGAACCAACTGATATTCTCCACTGTCTGATATTCTCTATTGTTTTTCTATTCCCTGTTTCATTTATGTCTGCTCTAATCTTTATTTCCTTTCTTCTGCTTGCTTTGTGGTTTGGTTTGCTATTCTTTTTCTTGTTTCTTAAGACAGAAGTTTAGGTTATTGATTTGATACCATTCTTTTTAAATGCAGGGATTTAAAGCTATAAAGTTCCCTCTGAGCACTGCTTTGGCTGAACACCATAAGTTGTATACTGTGTCTTTTTCATTCTTCTCCAAATATTTTCTAATTTCCCTGTGATTTCATCTTTGACCCACTGTTTATTTAGGGGTATGTTGCTTCATTTATCTTCCCAAATTACTTCTAGTATTAATTTCTAGCTTCATTCCATTGTGGTCAGAGAACATACTTTGTATAACTTCAATCTTTTTAATTGCATTGAGATTTGTTCTGTGGCCTGACATTGTGTGGATAATGTTCCACACACACTTGAGAAAAATATATCTTCTCTTGTTGGGATGAGTTTTCTGTACATGGGTGCTAGGTCTAATTGGTTGATAGTGTTGTTCAAGTCCTCTATTTCCTTGCTGATCTGTCTTGTTCTTCCATCCATTATAGGAAGTCGGGTATTAAATTATCCAACTATTACTACTGAATTGTCTATTTCTCCCTTCAGTTATCTCAGATTTTGCTTCATGTATTTTGGGGCTCTGTTGTTTTATATATCAATATACATATATTTGTAATTGCTATGCATTTCTCAATGGATTGAGCCTTTTACCATTACATGTTCTTTGTCTCCAGCCAAAAGAAAAAGAGGTCTTGATGTCTATTTGTTTAGCTCTCTTGGTTACTGTTTGCATGGAATGTCTTTTCCCATTCTTTTAATCTATTTATGTCTCTGAATCTAAAGTGAGTCTTTTGCAGACAGCAAAGAGTTTGGATTAAGTTTTTAAATCCATTCCACCAATCCCTCATTTAAATAACACCTTTCTTTGAGCACCTTCAAAAAGCCCTAGGGCTCTGCAATGTGTATGGTGGAAAAAAACCACTGATTTCATACATGCAGCAATTACTTATGAAGGAAATAAACCAATTTTATTTTAGAATTTCTCAGGAACTTGCCATGTTACCTAGAACCAGTTTCTTTTTAATAAAGATGAAAAACATCACCACAGGTGATGATATCAGAGCAACCATTTTAAAACTGAGACATTCAAGATATATTTAGAGATCCTCTACCATCCTGGTCTAACACCCACTGTATTAGTATAACATGCAATGTAGAAATGTATCAATAGGCCCAGAACCAAATCCACCTGGAGCAGATACTGCTGACTGCGGACCTAAAGGCCATTTCCCCTTCCCCTAAGATGGCAACACCTTAATTCGGTTTCTTGTGTTCACTCTTCTCTCAGATAAAGGGCACCTTGATCTATCGAGGTGATCTCATCCTCCTTTCCACTAGCTGGTTTTGAGGGATTGGAAAGTTACCCAGTCTAGGTCAATGAGATGTGAAAAGATGTCTTTCCTGAAACTCTCCCTACTTCTGGACCCATTTTAAGAAATCATAAATCTACACATTAAGCGAGTCTGTATCACGTTTCCTGTTTAGGCTAAAAAGTCTGTAACAGTTTGATTAACTATTTCTCAATTGACCAAAAAATAAGCTTAACTTTTGTATTTTAATATTTTATTCAAAGAGTTCAGTTTTAAACATCTGTAAGACATTCATCAATCCATTATTACTTTACTTTTAACATTATAAATTTAACTTCAAGTGGCAGAGGAAACAAAAATATGTAATAAAACTATATTTCAGCTGTATATCTTCGAGTAGGGAAACAGAAAAAACTTACTGCCACCAAAACAAACAAACAAACCTAATCTATTAGGCATGTATATATTTTATTTTCCTTTAGGTGATCATTTTTGGAAAATTACCCTTTCCAAGAATAAGCCCTTGCAAACAGAGCTGCTAATCTTTCCAAAAATAAAATCCAGTATCTAGATTCTCAAAACTCACAAAACCAAATGGAAATGTCTAGTTGTCAGCCAACAGTGCCATGCTCAAGTCAGTTTCACGCCACAGTGAATGGTATAACTATTTTCAGTAGGCAAATTCCTAATATAACTAATTCCTAATATTCCTAAAATAACTAATTTCAGTAGGCAAATTCCAATTCTAAATATTACTAGTGAGACTACTTCTACTACTAGTGATACTACTTGCTATTCCCAACTGTGTTGACAACTGCCTTATTGCTGAATTGTACGTGATAAATCTTCTTTGGCAACTTTTCATACTATGCATTAACACAACTGGACAACTATAAAGATTTGGATTAACTTAATATTTCAGAATTTTCAAAACTTCATTATAATTATTCAGATGTAATTTCTGATAGATGTTAGAACAGGAAAGCCTCCAAACATGCCTAATGAAATATAATGACAACAACAACAAAAACTGCTAAATAATCACTACCTTTTCAGTTGTATGTGCAAGTATATAATTCAACCCAAACATCAGTGACAATATTACAATGTTAGTGCCAATTCTCTATCAGACTTTCTGTGATAAAGGACAAAAATTAAATGTAGAAACTAACATCTGGGTACCTGTCAATTTTTCTGAAAGGCTGTTTCATATGGATTCAAAATGACCTAAAATTAGCCAGAATATAACATGAATTCTCACTACAATACCTCATAAAGTATACTGGCAATGTGATTTTAAATTCTTGGTCTATGGATTAAGCCTATTTTGGAGGCTTGGCACAATATTATCAAGAAATTTAAACAGGAAGCTCAAGTCCAGATGTCTAACTAAATATGTATTTTAAAAAAATCACCAACTTAAACTATAAATGTCTTCCACTAAATATTACCACTCCAAAATTCACACACACTAAATTAAAACAGGTACGGCAGAAAGTGCACTCTGAAGCATGTTCACATTTACAAAGATAAATGATGAGGTTTAGCCAGCAAAAAGTCAAACAGGCATATAAGCAAACATCTGTATGCAAATTTTCACGAGTAAGATATAAGAAATGATTCGTTTCGGTAATTTTATGTACAGCCTGTATACAATTTAAAACAAGTACAACTAAAACCATTTCTAAAGCCACAATAAAGTCAAATGATATACTAAATAACAGTCTTACAAATTGGTCTCTCTTAGGAGTTCTTACGAGAAAGAAAACTGAGTAATGTTACTCTAAGAAATGCCCTCTTCTTGATCAATCATTTCTGTTTTAACTGAAAAGACATCTGCCAGCATATGTTTTGGAATTTCTGAACCTCTGACTTTCAAGGCATAACAAGCATTCTCCACTTTGGCCAGACTTTGTTTCAAGGTATACAGCTTCTTAGAAACCTCATAAGGTCCAGTATTGCCAATGAATGAAAACCCATCATAAACCTGACGTAAAAACTGGCTCACTTCAAAGGGGGTGTCAATGTCCCCATTCCCGACACTGTTAATACACATTCGCATCAACTCTCCAGTTAAATCAGCCACTCCCAGAAGGTAATCAACAGGCGTGATTTTCAGTCTCCAGGTACCGCATTGCTTATCCTGTGCATCAGAAGAGGGCTGGTAAAAAAAAAAAAAAAAAAAACACCAAACAAAAGAACACACACACACAAAGAAATTACACCGTGAAAAAGAGTGACTATGCATGTATCACATATAAGGAACAAAATCAACAGCAGGTCAATCATACTAATCTTCTCTAAATAAAATGATGAGTTTTGTTAAATGACCACTCGAGACGTTACAAGACGAATTCATGCCCTCAGTAGGGAGTTGAACTTATGATTTCAAGATAATTTTGACATCTAATATTGTATCATTATAAAATCAACCATTTCCAACTGCACTTGACATAAGAGATAAAATCAAAACATTCTTAAACAAGGCCTACTGACTTTACTGCAAGACAATGACTTACTTATTTAAACGACAAATCATAAAGCCCTCCAGGTTTAGGATCCAGTCATGTTTTCCTCAATCACTTAGTCCCTTTCTGGCCTCTCTTCTATCCCCCTCGGCACTAACCATCAGGATTTATTACTCTCTCGCTACACCCGCCTCAGTTCCTTTAGGCTCCCATTTTTCTACTGCACCTGCCCAGCAAAAACACAACCCTAAATCAGTATTAAAAATCTACTCTTGGGCTTCCCTGGTGGCGCAGTGGTTGAGAGTCTGCCTGTCGATGCAGGGGACACGGGTTCGAGCCCTGGTCCGGGAAGATCCCACATGCCGCGGAGCAACTAAGCCCGTGAGCCACAACTACTGAGCCTGCGCGTCTGGAGCCTGTGCTCCGCAACAAGAGAGGCCGCGACAGTGAGAGGCCCGCGCACCGCGATGAAGAGCGGCCCCCGCTTGCCACAACTAGAGAAAGCCCTCACACAGAAACGAAGACCCAACACAGCCAAAAATAAATAAATTAAAAAAAAAAAAATCTACTCTTGATAGTGCTTTATTCAAGTGGCTGAGTACCACTGGGCTAAAAAATATTAACACTCACAACTGTATAGCGTTTGTACCACTACAAATTACTCACCAGTCCTTCTGCTTATTTCTTAGATGGTTGTCTCCAGTCTCTTCAAACACTACTCCAAACCTTCACCACTCTCCTCCTCAGCCCTTACTCAATCCCAAACCTCTTCACTCTCAGTAAACAACCTTGCCTACTTTCACTGGCCTGGTTATCTGCCAGACCACCTGGCACAAGCTCTCTCAATTACCTTAACCCTAAAAAAAAACAAAAAAGCTTATTTATGTCCACATCCATCTTTACCTTCTATCCTCCAGTCTCAGATGATGAGTGGTCCCTCCTCTTGTTTGAGGTTAACTCTTCCAAATGACCTTGACCCATCTCCTCCCACCTCTTCCAGGACCTTGCTTCATAAGGTGTATGCCCTTGGGCAAGTTATTTCATCTCTCTAAACCTCAGTTTCCTCATCTGTAAAATGGGATAACAGTACCTACCTCAGAGGTTTATTTTAAGGATAACATTTACCAAGTTCTTGGCATAATGCCCAACACAAAGTAAATAATAAATGTTAGCTGCTATCACCATCACCATCACCACGTCAGTCTCCTCTCTCCACACCCATTTCTCTCTCTATTAGATTCTGTCTAAAAGAGGCAACGTCTAAATTGTTATTAAAAGTCTGTATGAGACTTAGCTAGGTGGGGTGCAATTATATTGGAGGACATTTTAGGCAGAGGGAACTGCAAAGGCGTGCAGGTGAGAATCGAGCTGTATATCTGAGGAACTAGTGAGGTATTTCTTTGGAGTAAAATTTAAAGTAAGAAGTAGTACAGGATGAGTGTAGAAAGATAGAGCAAGGGGAGAAAGTCACATTAAGAAATTAGAACTTTACCTATAGGTAACAGAGTCGTTGAGAATTAAGCAAGGAAATGACAGAGTCAGATTTAGGTTTGATTAAGATGAATCTGGTTGCTTTGTATCCAGTACATGAATCCTAACGCTGTTGGACTCTTCAGAGACCATCTGCTCCAACCTTCTCAACGTAGGGTATAAGAATGAGGTCCGAGAAACACTGTAGGTAACATAGCTAGTTACTGGTAGAACTGGGTAAGTATCCAAAGTCAGCTTCCCAATTATCCTGACCTGCTATGTGTTGTTTCCACTAACTGTTAAGAGAACTGGCATCTTTTTGGAAAGGACAGACTGTGGGCGGTGAGGGTAGAGGAGGTGGGGAGGCGGCCGGCATTTTCATAAGTCATTTATAAAAGTAACTTTTGCTTAAGAAAACATTAATGTTCTTTGTTTCTCTCATCAGACAGAAGGAGTTCCCTGATTATAAACTAAGAAGTTGATTTTGAAGAAAAAAGTGTGTTAAAAAACAAATTTCAACTAATTGTCAAGGAAATAAATTCTGCTTTACCGATAATATGTATTAGAAACTAGGGAAAAGAAAATTACTTAAAAAGCAGTTTTTCAAGATGGACCTGAAGTATTTAGGGGTAAAATATCGTGACATCCATAACTTAAAGTAGTTTAGCAAAAAACATTTAGATCAAGCAAATATGGCAAAATGTTAATTACTGAATCCAGGTAGTGGGTATATGCATGTTCATGTGCTACTATTCTCTCCACCTTTTTGTGTATTTGAAATTTTTCATAATAAAAAGTTAAAAAAAATTAAATGGTTTTGACACTACTCTCAATGTCAGAGCAAAATACCTTCCCCTACTGAATTCCCAGAATTTTCAGCACCAAGAAGAATCTTTAGCACTAAAAGGAAAAATTATTTATGAATGTGGTCTTAACATTTTGAGAACTGTATGTATATGAATATTATGACACCCTAATCTTACAATAATTTACTACCTAAATCCTCAGAATAGTGTTTTAACTCTCAGTTTCTCTTTACCTTTTTGCCTTTATATTTCCATTCTGAATTAGAGAGAACTTTGAAAGGAAGGCATGGTAATTTGCCTGATATATTTAAGAAGCAGGGTCAAACAGGCTTACCTTACTTCTTTCTGTAATTCAATCTTTACTAAATGAATAAAAGATATGAAGGAATTTTACTTCTCAAGATGAATTTCCTCAATAAACTTCACATGATTTTTAAAATTGAGAAAATACATGGTTTCCTTGAAGTAATTTATATCTGTCATGCCAAATTAAGTCTCACTTTTCAAAATTAACGTTTTATTAACATTCAAGAAAAGATGATTTCCAAAGCTTCTTCCACTTTCTGCCTACCTATCCTAACTCTGAGTGATTTTTTTAAAAATAATAATGAAAGAAAAACTGACGAAAAATAAAGAAAGGGAAAAAACTGTTTAATTGTATCGTTATGTGTACTGGTATCTCAGGAGGTTACCAAATATTCAAAATTTTACCTCATGGCCTGAATACTGTGTCTTGAAACCCAGGGGAAAAAAATAGTATTTATTTAAAAGCTGAACTACCAAAGTTTCTCTTTTCTTAATTTAGAGAAGCTAGGTAATATTTCAGATAAAAGCATTATGAACTCAGTAATTAACATCTCTCACTATATAATAACAACTTGATACTGACATTGATAATGACAACTAACTACTGAGCACTTATGTGGCATGTGCTGTATACTACCTAATTTAAAACCTTTAAATCAAATCCTTTAAAACACTCCTTTGAGGTAGACACCTGGCACAGGGGTCCCTGGGGCACGCGGTGACAAACACCGGCAGAGTGGACAGGGACACACGTGGCTCTGGATTCAAGACACCTGGTTTCAGAGTCAGCTGTCACGCTTACTAGCTGACTAGGTTTTGGTAAGTTACTTAAGCTCCCTAAAGGCCTTTTTTGAAAAACGAGGGTAATAATTCTTACCGCGTAAGGTTAATAAAAGGATTAAATGAGATAGTGCTTATAAAGGGCACACAGTAAAATACACAGTAAAACCAAAAGTGGACTTACGTAATTACTCAATAATGCTTTATGTAAAGAGTAATGTCTCCCCCCAACATACCCACGGTTGTTTGAGCCACTAACTAAAATATTTCAAAGGACCATTTCCCTAGGTGGGAATCTATGAAATCACACTTTAGAAAGAACCTTCCCATCTCAACATTCTTAGCATCATAAGCCAGTAAGTCGCCTACAATCATTATACTGTTATGTAAATTATGTAATAAATGTGAAATATGATTTTAAATTCTTACAGTCTTATTTTCCTTCCCATTGTCTTCCGTTGAAAAAATCAATTGTTTATTAATTTCATCCATACTGATAAGTGATCGTGTTTTGATGAAGTGTTGAAAAGAGACAGCCTCCACATATTCCTGCAGTCCTGAAAAACCAACCAAGAAAATTACTAAGGAACAACCACTGAATTAATAAGAACGTCATAATAAAGACTTCAAACTAATCATCACCTAGCTCAACAGAAGGTTAACGGGTACCTACTATGAATATTAGCCCTAGATTCGAGTCTTAGAACACAAGGGGCCACCTGGGGATAGACGGTGGGGACGACATTGAACGCGCAAACATCCCTGTGGCTGAACTTGAGACAGCTCAAGTACAGAGGTGTTCAATTTCTTCTTCGTGCTTCAGGAGCCCATTTGTCTTAAAAATCTACTCTTTCCGACAGAGAAATGGCAAAGATTTTCAGAGAAATATTTTTTTTTAAAAGAATTTAAGAAAGGGCTCTTACAAAAATTCTGACAGGCTTTAACAGAAACTATACAGATTATTTTTTGTTCCCTTCAGCAGCAAAACAGACAATGATTCAATCAAATGAGACATAAAATTAAAGATCATTTGGCTCTTTCCTAAAATTTTAATAGGTAAAAAAACACTAATGCAGACTAAAGTGTCAAAATTCAGAATACTGTTTTCCTCATACTTCAAAATCAATCCTTTCTGCTTCAGTAGTTTACGTTTAAAAAAAAAAAAAAAAGCTAATGAGTAATACCAGATGTACCAGATGTAAATTCTACAGAGTCCTCACTGAATTAAAAATAAATCTCGGTGAAGGTAGAAAATAGTACTATAAATACTTTTTCAAGTGTTTTAAAACAACCAAATTCTATCGTCACAATTTTCAGCATTACTTTATTATGTCTTAATCTATAAGGTGATACTTACAGGGAAAAAGTATTTCTTAAAATGATTATCATTACTGTCAGGTTAAGAAACTCAGTCTTTTTAAAGGCGTTATTGTGAAAACAGGAAGAGGGGAACAAATTCGGAAAGAAGACTCAGGACTTGGTAGGGTCATCGGTATTCAAGTTCAAGTTCTCTCTCTAACGCTTCTCCTGACAGAGTCCTGCGCTCACAGAGCCTCCCAGCAGCTGACACTCAAAATCAGGCCTGGCAGCAACAGTGTTGAGAAGGCTGACCACTGTGGTACTGCCACAAATGCCACACTAGGGTCAAAGGCACAAAAGGAAATGCATGACCTGGTTTTTATAGCAATAAGAGGAAACAACTAAATGAAAATACCCTGACTCATTTTGAGCAGCAAATGATGCTAAAGTAAGGTTAGAAAATAGATGTCTCCTGCTGACAGAGTAAGACATGATAGGACACTTTGTTTAATAAACCATAACATGCTGAGAAATGAAACAATAAAGTTGAGTTTAACAAAACAGATAACGTCTCTTAACGTTTACAATTAAATTTTTGTAAAATTTTAGTTTTATGAATAGGTTCATAAAACCCAGTTCCCTTCCCTAACGACAATCTACATTTCTCATTTCCTTCCAGAAGCACTTCAGGCATACAAAAGCACACAGCAACACTTAAGAACCACTCGTCACATCTCTAAATATGCTCTAACGTGACCGGCGCTTACGAATGAGAGCTAAAGACGAAGATATGCAGAAAGATTTATGGACAAGGATATTCATCGCCACAATCACTACAACAACAAAAACTGAACACACTTAAAAGATCAACGATAGGGACTTCCTTGGTGGCTCAGTGGTTAAGAATCCGCCTGCCAATGCAGGGGACACGGGTTCGAGCCCTGGTCCGGAAGGATCCCACATGCCGCGGAGCAACTAAGCCCGTGCGCCACAACTATTGAGCCTGCGCTCTAGAGCCCACGAGCCACAACTACTGAGCCTGCGTGCCACAACTACTGAAGCCCATATGCCTAGAGCCTGTGCTCCACAACAAGATAAGCCACCGCAATGAGAAGCCCGTGCACCACAACGAAGAGTAGCCCCCGCTCGCCGCAACCAGCGAAAGCCGCACACAGCAATGAAGACCCAACGCAGCCATAAATAAATAAATAAATAAATAAATAAATTTAAAAAAAAAAAAGATCAACGATAGAAGTGCCACTCGCCGACTTACTGTCCCTCAGCTCCATTAGTGCAGATAATGGAGGTGGACCCTAACACGCTTCTCTTCTGCCAGCTGGCACGTTAGTGAGCTTTGCTGGTAGGGGGCCCTGGAAGGACCGCAAAGCAGGGAAAGCTCTCTTCCGGGTTCCGGCGTGCCCGTCTTCGGCGGCCTTCTAAGCGTGCGGAAGCAGCAGCTCCAGGTGGGCAGCAGCACGAGGCCTCTCTCTGGGGGCAGGTTCCCTCTGTGACCCAGACAGCGTCTCCCAGAGAGCCGCCTCCGTGGGCAAGGAGTCTCACGGCCCGGCACCTCCCCACGGACAGCCTCCCAGGGATGCCATCAGCACGACATCTCAGCCATCCAATGGCCCACGACTTCGGGGGGGGGGGACTCCTCGAGATGTGTTCCTCCCTTGGGTGCTCTGCCTCTGCCCCTGGGGTGGGGGATGCCTCCTCTGTCTGATACTCCTGCGCTCTTCAGAGTTCATGCTTCCTCTTACAAGGCAGTCCCCTACACGGTTAATTCGTTATATTAAACTTTCCCTGTTCAAATTACCAGGCAGGACACTGATGAATACAACAGGGACTTAGGAAAATAAATAATGGTACTGCGTCTCCTTCACCCCTATCACCATGGGCGAGGTGCTCCGTCTTCTGAGGCCAGCCACCAAGCCTAGCCTCAGAATCAAGAGGCAATCCCAGCAGGAACCTTTACGTGGATTCTCCCTTCCACGTACGAGGCTTTCCACCTGATGTCCTCCACTGGATGCTATCACCATCGACACTCTCAGACCCCTTCCAGCCACTGGCCCTACCTTCCTCACAACTCCTGCCCCAACTCTCTATTCCCCACCTTCAGTTAAATTTCAGTAAGCTCATCTCACACTTCTCAGCCTACCTCCTTCTAGCTTGAGTGCATCTCTACACCAAAACAGCTTTCACTTAAAGTTATCATAGTTAATGAGTCTAATGGACATTTTTTCAGTCTTAACCATAGCAGCGTTCAGCATTTTGACCACTTTTTCCCTTCTTTAAACAAGTTTCCCTTTGGTTCCTTCGATGGCATCATCTCCTAGTTCTTTTTTCTAACTCTGGCCATGTCTTCTTAGTCTCTGCCTCAATTAATCCTAGGCTCTCAAATTTACCTATACTTGGCTTCAATCCCTCAACTTGACATCTCTGGCTTCGAGTCACATGTATCCAAATGCGTATTTGACAAGCCCATCAGAGGGACCTTGTCAAAATCAACATGTCCAACGACGCATTCACAATCTTTCTTCCAAGCCTAGTCCTCTTTGTTTTGCCAATTCTAGGAGCCTCCTGCCCTTCCTTCCATCCATTTTTTCCCACTTCTTACCCATTCTCACACCACAGACTGTTTGCCTTTTTAATAACTATGACCACATCACTCCCCCGCTTAAAGCCTAAATAGCTTTCCATGGCTCTCAGAATACAGAGCAAAACCATTAACATGGTTTATAAACACCTGCTTAATTTCACCCTCCACCAACCATCATCAGCCTCAACTCACGCTATGGTCAAGTTATAACTCACGTAGTTATACATTTCAAAGATGGGTATGTAAACCCATCTAAATATCCTTTAAATTAACAACAGTACAAGGCTTGTACGTACTCTATAATATGAATTTTCCTACAGTTAATATAAAACACTACTTCTTCAATATTTCTAGGCATAATCCTGTCCCCAAATTCCTACAGTTGGCTTACAATTCATGGCCATGTTGAGCAAAAATAGTAGTGTTTTAAACACTGGAATCAAATACAAGTATCAAGGTTCTTGTCATACATCTGGTAACTGATGGGGGAGAGAGCATAAAAACTAAGATTCTATCAGTTGAAGGTGGTGCACACAAGCTTTCCCAGGGCTTCATGGTGAGGCTCGATGATTTCATCAAGTGAACGTTAATTATCAAGATTAATGGGTATAAGCCAGTGTACCCATAGACGGAGGATGGCCATATCTATATACCTATCATCTCAAGCTGATTTGACAGACAAATTCCAGTGTGCAGTTCAAGGCAGAAGAAATCAGTCAGAAGTGAGGGTATCACTTAAATTGAACCCGTCTCTCATCTATTCTCTCACGGGAACACTATGTGTGATGGTCCATTTGGCTAGCCATGGTGCCCAGCTGTTCTGTCAAACACCTGTCTGAATGTGGCTGTGGAAGTATTTTCTAGATGTGATTAACACTTAAATCAACAGACGCCGCGTAAAGCAGAAGACGCTCCATAACGGGGTGGGGTGGGGGGAGACACTCATCCCATCAGCTGAAGGCCTTAAGAACAAAGAATGAGGCGTCCCAGCCAAGCAACTGGTTGGGAAAACTGCCACAGAGACACCCTGCCTGAGGCTCCAGCCTGCAGACTTCAGACTCAAGACTGCAACATCAACTCTTCCATGAAATTCCAGCCTGCTGGCCTGCTCTACAAATTTCATACTTGCTAGCCCCCAAATCATGTGAGCCAATTCCTTAAAATAAATTACTACCTACCTATCCCACTCCCTCCCCCACCCCCCATGACTCCTGTTGGTTCTGTTTCTCTGGAGAATCCTGCCGTCAAACAGTGGAACGGCATGTCTGGTGAGGCAGAGCGCTCAGGTAACTTAAGTGCGCATACAACGCACACACCTGTCTCCTCTCCTTGACTCTCTGTGCTCTCCCTTTTTCATTCCACACCCACACTGTGCCTTCTCTGATTTCAAGGGGTTCTGTTTGCTGGTCCTCAGCCTTCCTTCCATGCCCTCCTCCCTCTTTCACCTGATTAATTACTACTAATCCTTTCACGTTCCATCAAACAGCACCTTTGAAGAAACTGTCTGACACCACCCCATTCTAAGTCAAGCCCTTATTATATGTTTTCCTAGTACCATGTGCCTTTACTTTGTGGCACTAATCAAAGTCGTATTTATTTATTTATTTTAAATACATCTTTATTGGAGTATAATTGCTTCACAATACTGTGTTAATTTCTGCTGTACAACAAAGTGAATCAGCCATATGCATACATATATCCCCATATCCCCTCCCTCTTGCGTCTCCCTCCCATCCTCCCTATCCCACACCTCTAGGTGGTCACAAAGCACCGAGCTGATCTCCCTGTGCTATGCGGCTGCTTCCCACTAGCTATCTATTTTACATTTGGTAGTGTATATATGTCCATGCCACTCTCTCACTTCGTCCCAGCTTACCCTTCCCTTTCCCCGTGTCCTCAAGTCCATTCTCTATGTCTACATCTTTACTCCTGCCCTGCCCCTAGGTTCATCAGTACCAGTTTTTTTTTTAGATTCCATATATATACGTTACCATATGGTATTTGTTTTTCTGACTTACTACAAATAACTCAATTTCATTTCTTTTTATGGCCGAGTAATATTCCATTGTATATATGTGCCACATCTTCTTTACCCATTCATCTGTCGATGGACATTTAGGTCAAAGTTGCATTTAAATAATGTAAAACTCCAGGACTTCCCTGATGGTCCAGTGGTTAAGACTCTGCGCTCCCAATGCAGGGGGCCTGGGTTCAGGGAACTAGATCCCACAAGTCGAAACTAAGAGCCCGCATGCCGAAACTAAGACCAAGTGTGGCCGAAATAAATAAAATAAAATATTAAAAAGTATTAAAAAATTAATGTAGAATTCCTTATCTACCATCCATTCTATCCCTTGCTAGGAGGGCAATATGATGACTACCTTGCTCACTGCTTATCCCTTGTGCCTAAGGTAACAGGCACAAAAACATAATTAAATAAGGCAGATCCATTTTTGAAAAACTATTTAGTAATTTTAAATTATGTTTCATAGGGACATTTAATAAATAGGAAAACGACCATTTTGGAAAAAACCCAAAATACAATAAAGAAATAAGTAAAAATTAAAACACAACATATACACTATGATTATAAATACAGACAGTAGGAAACAGGAAAAACTTGCGACTTAAAACAACATCAAAAGGATTCTTATCACCTCAGCTCTCTAAGCAAGCTGGTTTAAACTATTCTAGTGGGAATACTGTTATACTGTGCTTTTCTGCTTACAGAGATCACTGGGGAAAAATTATGTCTAAGAATTTGACATTCACGGAAAGACTTAAAATCCAGGACCTATCCCACAATGCTTAAGAAAAGTATCCCAGAGTAGATGTACCTTTGCTTAACAGAGTCCTTTAAGGAGTGTTTGATGTGCAAGGGGAGAAATGGAGCTCAGCTTAGGGCAGGGACCACAGAGTTGAAATGGCCCTGCACAATTAAAAAGAAATAATTTCAAGTTTCAAAGTTCAGCAATGGAAGAGGAGAAAGAATTTTTAAAAAGAAAAGAAAACAAGCAGTGAAAAAGCAAGACAGTATTTTTAATACTATTCCTGATTCTGAATGAACTTTATTTAACAAAGGTGCTAACTGCAGGAGAACATATTGGTGAAACATCACTTCTTTGTGAATGGAAAAAGGTATCTGGCTGAATTCATTAGTTGTAGAATCGTTTTATCCACATGAGCCAATTCAAAACATGGAAAATTATTTTAATGAATATATTTTAAAAAATGATTTGTAGTTAATAAAATCAACTAAGTACAACCAACTTCCAGGACTGTGCGTCAACTATAAAACAAAAGTACTAGACACCACGATCTCTGTGGTACTTTTCAGATTTAGGTTGGTATGAACTATTCTTCCTATTGAAATGTCAAAAAAAATCCATCTTAGTGAAACTAAATTATATGGCAAACAGGAATGCCATTTGCTTCTGCAACAAAGCACTCCTGAATGATGTTGCTAAAATGTCTGCAGTCTCATGAATAAATGCACGTGAAAAAATATTAAACTCACCAAATAGGGTAAAGAACATAAAATTTACCATTTTAGTTATTTTTTAAGTGTATAGATGTGTCGCATTAGGTTCATTAACACTGTTGTGCAACCAAAACCACCATCTATCTCCAGAACTCTTTTTATCTTACAAAACTGAATCTCGGGAATTCCCTGGCAGTCCAGTGGTTAGGACTCTGTGCTTTCACTGCTGAGGGCGCAGGTTCGATCCCTGGTCAGGGAACTAAGATCCCACAAGCCGCGTGGTGTGGCCCCAAAAGACACAAACAAAAAAAAAAACAAAAGAACTGAATCTCTATTCCCATTAAATAACTTCTCATTCCCTCCCCCTCAGCCTCTAACAGCCAGCATTCTACTTTGTCTCTATGGATTCAACTCCTCTGGGTACCTCATATAAATGGAATCATATGGTATTTGTCCCTTTGTGACTGGCTTATTTCACTGAGCATTTATCCATGTTGCAGCATGTGTCAGAATTCCCTTCCTTTATAAGGCTAAATAATACTCCACTTCATGAATAGACCACATTGGGTTTATCCATTCATCTGCTGATGGACACTTGGGTTGCTTCTACTTTTTGGGTATGGTGACTAATGCTGCTATGAACATGGGTGTGCAAATATCTGCTCGAGTCCCTGCTTTCAATTCTTTTGGGTGTATACTCAGCAGCCTCCAGCAAGATATTTTAAAATACATAAATAAAATATTGGTAGTACCTGACTAAGTCTGGAGTGTCAATTATATGTAAGACAATGTATCTGGTACTTCACATCCATCCATCCATCTAGCTATCTACCTATTTATGGCTGTGCTGGGTCTTCGTTTCTGTGCGAGGGCTTTCTCTAGTTGTGGCAAGTGGGGGCCACTCTTCATCACAGTGCGCAGGCCTTTCACTGTCGCGGCCTCTCTTGTTGCGGAGCACAGGCTCCAGATGCGCAGGCTCAGTAGTTGTGGCTCACAGGCCTAGTTGCTCCGCAGCATGTGGGATCTTCCCAGACCAGGGCTCGAACCCGTGTCCCCTGCATTGGCAGGCAGATTCTCAATGACTGTGCCACCAGGGAAGCCCCTACATCCATCTTTTTAAAGCTCATTATAACCTTATGTAGCCAAGGTTATACTATCCTTCCTTTATGGATGAACAAATTGGGGCTCTAAGAAATTCAGAAATTCACCCAGGTCACATAAGGAGTGGTGAAAAACCATTTCTATAATTCAAAAGCTCAAGCCCTTCCCACCTTACCTGCTTCTTTACATTCAACTCTATATAAAACATATTCACTTTTTCTTACTTTTTTCCCCACTAAATCCCTAGGTCGGCTTTTCTCCATGCTTCGTTCACCTTATTCTCTAGTCTCTGATACTGTATTCTTTCATGATTCTGTGCTAGTCTGTGCCTATGTTGCCCTCTCTCAAATCTTTTTCTACCTGTAAAAAAAGTTTAAACGTTTTGATACACTCCAATCAAGGCAGCACTCATTTCTTCAAACCCACTACATAAAGCTTATACTTCAATTAAATGTTTCAGTAACCTTTGTATTATAAAAGCTGTATGATCACCCATGTTGCACCCTGGAACTGTGAAGGCAAGAATCATCCTTTTGTTACAACTTTGCTCCTTCCTCCATTCCCAAAGACAGCTCTTCATATACAGAAGAGATTCAAATGCTTAGTAAATTGCTTATAATCATCTCTCCCTGTTCCTCCTCATTAGCTTTATGAAACTCTAAGTGCTTTGCCAAAAATATTCTAAAATTTGGTATTCAAATGTTCAAAACTATCTAATTGTCCTTTATTTATAGTACTTTGGATTTAAGTCCACTAAGAAAGGCATATTTTTACAAGATTAGAGTTCAAACTGATGAAGCTCAGAATCAGAGGTCTCACGGTTGGTTATGTGATTTATTTTTTATAGGGGACAAAAAGAAGATGCAGAAAAGAGCCCTCAAAATTCCATCTGTTTGTATCGATCTCTACTAAGGTGGGTGGCTGTCAAAGATTACGTTTTCAAGTATATCTAAAGTCATTATTTAAGTTGCCCTTGGGATGTGTTTGATTAAGTTACCCCAGACATGAAGGTGCCATTTCTACTCCATAGAAATTAGGTTTCAGTATATACCATACAGAAAGTTCAACGACATCTGGCCCCAAACACTGAAAGCATTTTTGGTCACATCTAGGTAAAAGGATGTTTAAACAAGTTATGTTTCAACTTGATGAAAAGGACATCCGCTATTTTCAGTGAATAATCCCCAAGGTGAAAATTTTCAATCTACTGCCATATTCCATCAAACAATGGCTTCCCCTTCTGCTTCTGCTTCTGCTTGGATGAAATCCAATTATAATTATTTACAAAATCAGCTGCCAGTAAGAGAGAAGTTTGTAGGTTGGTTTTATGTAATTTGTTATTTTTCTCCTCCTTCTCCTATTAGAACATATACAAGGAAACCCAATTAAAGGCTTCTGATTATTTTTACTTATTCTTATAATATTTAAGTAATATATAGCCCATCCAAAACTCCATAGAAAACCATACAGAGGTTTCATCATAAACTCGATCTACAAGTCTCAACTTTCTTCCCAGGCTTCTAGTGTTTTAGACTACTATCTGACATTTGACCCAGCAATTCCACTCCTAGGTATATACCCAAGAGAACTGAAAGCGTATGTTCACACACAGACTTGTACGAACGTTCACAGCAGTGTTATTTTTAGCCAAGTAGAAACAACCCAAATATCCATCAACTGATGAATGCAAAAACAAAATGGTACATATGTACAATAAAATATTATTCAGCCATAAAAAGGAATAAAGTGCTGATAGATGCTATGACACAGATTAACCTTGAAACATTATGCTAAGTGAAAGAATCCAGTCACAATAGGCCACACATTGCATGCTCCTGTTTCTATGAGATGTCTAGAACAGGCAAATCCATGGAGACAGAAAGCAGCTTAGTAGTTGCCTTGGGATGGGGGAAGGGAGCTGGGGAGTGACTGCTAATTGGTAAGGGATTTCTGGTTGGGGTGATGAAAATATTCTGGAATTATCCAGTGATGACAGCCGTACAACCTTGTGGTTATATTAGCAACCACAATTTAAAAGGGTTAATTTTATGACATGTAAATTATATTTCAATTTTTAAAACTGCATTTATAACTATTTGTAAGAATACCACCTGAATTTTTGCAAAAGTGAGCTTTACCAGATCACTGAAATGTAAAAGTATAATCATGTCTAGGTTTGATTCACAGCCAACTCTGCTAAAAAATGTACCCTCAAACACATAACTTGTACATAGAAAATAAATGTGTGCAATTACACTACCAATAGTAAAACAAATGCAATTCCACTACTTTGGATTTTGTCTAATTTGGACTTTGTCTGAGCAAGGCTTCTACTTTAGCACCGAAGAGTGTATGTTGGGCAAATCAGTATTCCTGAGTTTTTATCTAACATGAAAACAAATTTTTGAATTTAGCATACTCTTACAGATTCATTCTGCTAATTTCCACAGGGAAGAGAACAAACTTTTGTTAACAGTTACGTCCCAGACTACGAAATGCTTTCCACGAACAGATTCCATTGAATTTTCAAAGCAGTCCACGAGGCAGCTGTTCCTGCTCCCGCATTACAGGCTGAGGAAGCTGAAACTGAAAGAGGCCGCATGTTCCCAGGTTACAGATCTAAGGAACATCACAGCAAACACAGAAGCCCAGGTCTGTACGGCAGCGAAGTCTCTTCTGCTTCACCTCACTGAGTAAATTTTATCTGTTAAAAGCAAACCTGAATGAGTAGAAAACTTAATAGCCATCTGGGGATGTTCTAACTCCCCCCGAGCTGCCTCTGGGATCTTGGGAAGAGGGTCACACTCTCTTCCTATCTCAGTCGCTATAGGGTCATCCCTGAAACAGTTCTGGTCAGCGCTGTCAACTCCCCTGTCCCTTGGAGTGATATTCAAAATATTTTAACAGGAAGATAAATTATTACATAAATCAACATAAATCTAGCATTTTAAATATATTCTTCTATTCCCTTATGATATCAAACTACATTTATTATGAAACCTGCTTCCCAAGTGATTTAAGATACAGCATAAATTATCCATCAAATCATTCTGATAATTCTCACATCATTTCTTGATTTTTAGATGTTGCTGGAAGTATCTTTCGTTTGATTTGTCTTTCCCCAGCTAAACGATGCCCCTGACTGAGCCATGATTTGATACTGGGAACATCATCAAACTTCCCATGACTTCTTCCATTAAAACGACAGTCACTAGGTGACTGAGGATCCTGCCACGTGGGGATTCACAGGCCTGCCTCCATTTCAGCTTCCAACTCTCCCCACCGTTCAACAAACCTCTGTTCTGTTCTCATCAGCCTCTCTCCTCTAACCACGGGGGGATAAAGAGGGTAGAAAGACAAGAGAAAAGGAGGTTCGTGATGTCACTTGTTGGGCGTGTGTGCTGTCCTTTGGTCGTTCAGTAAGACCCAGGGCAGAGTGCCCTCCCCAGACCCCTTCCCTATGTGCAGAGACAGTCGCTACCCCCTCCTCCAAGGGGGGTGTCTCAAACAAAGCAGAGCTCCCTGAACCCACCTCAAAGCCTGTTAACTGCAACCTGAGGGAATGCGCTCGCCTGAAGACTTGTTTACAGCCCTGGTCCCAGGAGACCTCCCAAATACTGTTTGCTTCTCCCCACAGGGCACTTACCTGGGGGCACGGCTCAGCTGCATCGCACAAACCCACCCCACTCCACTCCTGGACTTGACTTGAAGCAACTCCCCAGTCTCCCCACCCAAAATAATGTATTATCTGCAGCCTGGCCCCTAGCTGCAGTGCACAAACCAAGAAGTATCTGTCGTGGGCTGAATTATGCCCTCCTAAAAGCCATACGTTGAAGCCCGAAGTCCTAACCCCTAGTGCCTCAGAATGTGACTATATTTGGAGATAGGGCCTCTAAAGGTGATTAAGTTAAAAGAACATTAGGGTGGGCCTTAATCCAACCTGACTGGTGTCTGGATAAGAAGAGATTAGGACACCCCAGACACAAGGGATGCACAGAGGAAAGACCATGTGAGGACACTGAGGGCGGCCACCTTTAAGCCAAAGAGAGAGGTCTCAGAAAAAACCAACCCTGCTGACACCGTGATCTTGGACCTCAAGCCTCCAGAACTGTGAGAAAATAAACTTCTGTTGCTTAAGCCACCCAGTCTGTGGCAGCTCTAGCAAACTAATATAGCATCTTGGAATCACAGAGTATGTTTGGCTTTTGAGATAAATCAGATATGCTGAAATCTGTATTATTAATTAATTTGACTAATCACAGGTAATAACATACTACTTATCAACAGACACAAAAGTATGTTTATGTTACACAAAAGTATGTTTTGTTTTAACAACCAAAATGATCATAATAGTGTATCAAGCTGAATATCTTGCCCGACTTCTCCCAATGTTATCATGCTACAACTAACTAGCAAAATCCCAGCCAGGAACGAATCTAACTTCCTACCTCATTGATTCCTATCACATTTATCGATCCGGTAAACTTTCCAAAATGATAAGTAATAACTATTCAGTGTTGCTGGTTAAGTTCCCACCCCCATTCCCTTGGAGTCATTCCTGTATCTCCAGGCCCCCGTCAATTCCAAACTACTGTTCCACCTCCTGCCCGTTCTCAGCACGTGACTGGAAGAGAGAGGTTTCTGAGCAAGAATGTCCTCCCCTGCCGGCCTCTACACCCCTCCTGAAACGCCCATCTCAAAAGAGGTGGCCTTCATCTCATACAAGGCTTGTCAACTTACCTACGCTACAGAACCCACCCTCTCTTGATTCCTCAGGGATCCTATTCCATCAAAGATTCCATTCTATTTCCTTTGGTTTAGGTCCAGAGGACCCAGTCTTCAGCTTTCTTCTCACTCTACACTCTCTTCGGACCATTTTATCCATGTCTATAAATTCAACTATAGCTTATAAGCTGAAGCTTTCAAGGCTATAACTGTACCCTGAGTTCTCAAAACCAATATATTCAACTGCCTATTAGGAAGCTGCTTGGATGCCACATCAATCACATCCAAAACCCATTCTGTCTTCCATTTCTTCCCTTAACAAATAACATCTGCATTCAACCAGCTGGCCCAACCAGTAAGTTTATTAAGTTACTGCACTTCAATCTCCTCATTTGTAAAGTACAAACATCTACCTACATTGTAGGATTTATATAAAATAATACATCAGTGTCTGGCACAAGGGCCCTCTGTAACTACTGAATTAAACTGAGGTGGGAATTATTAAAATAAGAATGATGGGCATTAATTTTTGTTAGATAATATTTAGAACTTTTTTAAAGAAAACAATGGTGTTTTAGATCTTTTATGTCTTCTTTCCAATGTATTAGCTCACAATTAAAAGAGGCCATTATTCTTCCAAAATGTTACCTTAGCTCAACATGCACTATGATACTAAGAAGTAATAGTAAATTATTTTAAGGGACACTACTGCTGGAATAAGGACCTCTTTGACTTGGTGCATATGTCCAAACTGAGCAGGAAGCTCTCTTGCCCATGATCCCTACGTAGCCCCACCATCCTCATCAACTGACAGACCTCAGCTCAAGAGTAACTTTCTGAAACAAGATTTCAGAAAAGCAGTAAGAATGTTCAAAGATGAAAAGAGAAACTGGGTTGAAAGATCTTCATACACTTGGACGGTCTAAGTACTGCATACCCAACATTTATCCGAAAAGAATGTTCACAGACTGAGTCTTTGTGACCCACAAAACGCCTGTGAGAGATTTTCTCATGGTCACAGGAGTCACCACAGAAGTTTGCAGTATGATATAAACACTTAATAAATTGTGATTAAAACAGTCATAAGAAACGTTTACTAAATCATCTCGTTTAAATGCAAATTTAAGCTATATCTATTTTAATTACCTATGTAATTAAAATACTTTATTTTAAAATATTTTATTAAATAAATTTAATAAAAATTTATTATTTTATTATTATTTATTTTTAACAAATAATAATTTTAATAAATAATTAATTTTATTATTATTTATTTATTATTTTTTTATAAAAAATTATTACTTATTAGAAAATCTCACAAAAGGAAGTGAGAGTCTTTAACCAGATACAGGATCTGAGATCTTCAAGTAAAAGCCTCTGGCTTTGTAGAAAACAATTACAGTATGAAGTACCAAATACTAGCTAGCAGAGAGGAGATGGTCTAGCAGAAAGTTTATCATCACAGCAGGTAAAACAAGTCAGATTCCAATTCCAATACCATCTCTAAGCTCATTTACAAAATGAGGTGGTGGAACAAGATGTGCTCCAACCACTCTTTCAGTTTTAAAATTATTTTCAAATTAGGCAAACGAATGCTTTCAAACCAAATTAAAATACATTCAGAAAAAAACTGAAATCCATCAACATGCATATGCCTGGATTTCCCACTAAACCAAATGGACACCAAACTACTGTACTGGGCAGAGAAAAATTAGCTATTCATCAAACCTATTTCATTGTCTTTGGCACAGAGACCATAGTCCCCATTCTCCCTTGAAATCAGGTGTGGACATGTGACTGGCCAATAAAATGTGGACAGAAGTGGTAGATGCCACTTGGAGGGCTGGCCCATAGAAACCTCAGGCATGACCCTGCACTCCTCTTTTCCACGACCTGCCAGGTGTACACTGATGTCCTGGCTGATCTTGGAAACCACGTACTGATAGTAGCAGAGCCCCAAGATGCTGGGTCTCTGAATGACTCAGTGCGAAGAGCACACTCAAGCCACCAACACAAAGCCAGGACTTTAAATGAGAAAGAAACGATTTCTATTTTGATAAGCCACCAAAATGTCACAGGTTTATTCATTTATTTCAGTACTTAGCTTTACCTGAACTAACATCTCTGCTGACGACTTAATCTAGCTTACAAACAGAAAAATTCAGTGTTTAGCTATATCTCTCCCTTCACTAAATTCTTCCATTATTTATTCCAAAGGCTTACAGATCTTCATGTCCTAGTTCATTTTTTCAGTGAGCCTTCTCAATTTTGCTAATATGCTGAAATGATATCAAATTTCTCTGTACTGATATAATGAGCTTTAGAACGCCCCTAAATATTAACATTGATCCTATTTCTGCTCTTATGTCTAAGTAACAGCCCCTGGAAACATGTTTCCTTTTGGAAGGAACAAAAAATAGTCAAACAAAAATTCGCAAAAGCAAATCATCAAATAAAAGATTTGATTGAACAACAAAAAAAGCCCTTTTAAAATACTTTTGCTCTTCATTCTGTCAACATTTATCAAACAGCTATTAAGTGTCTGGGATACATCAGTTAATAGTAAAAAACTTTTGTAGACTTGTCGAGTCCACATTCTAGTAGAGGAGAAAGAAATAATAAAGAAACATAATAAATACGGAGATTACAGAGTAAGTCAAAATGCCTTAAGTGCTATGGAAAAAGAAAACAGCAACACAAGAGCTATAATGTGTGCTGGGTTTTTAAGAAAAACCTTCATATTTAAGCAAAGAGAAATTTAAGCAAGATAAAGCCTTTACTCGGGATTAGGTTCTGAAGTCTACAGGTAAATTAAATCCATTTAATAAGAAAGCAATGGTACCACTTACTAGCTTATGACCTTGGACAAGTTGCTTAACTCCTGTGAGTCTCAATTTCCCCACTTATGAAGTGGTAAAAATAATATTTATGACTTAGGGATACTGCAAAGGTTATATAAATATAAATATTTAATATATAAAGAACAATGGCTTAAAAAAAGTATCTGTAACTGGCCTAAAACACTCACTTAACCCATCATTCACATTCTCGGATGAGAGAATTAAAATATTAGTTAGGGTCTGAACTGAGTTTTGTGCACCAGAATGTCTCAAAATTAAATGACAATTTTTAGTATTATCACAGTGATATAAACTAAACCAAAATAAAGAAGAAATATTTTTGTCTTTGAGATGGAGGACATTTCCCCCAACTGTTAATTTTTCAACAAATAAAAAAAACCCTGAAAACACAACAGGGCACGAGAAAAAGTTTTAAGTGACTTATTTCAAGTAACTAATTATTTGTCATTTGTTTAACCATCCCTTGGGACAATCTGTAACCCACTCTGATAAGAAATGTGTAGAAAACAGACCTAACTTTTTGTTGTTGTTCAATTATTAGTAGGACACTCAATGTTTGAGCTCACACAAGTATCCCTTAGGGACATGCTCTGCGTGCCATTAGCACTATTCTTAATGAGGAAAAGCACAGAACTCCTTTAGTTCAATGCCAGAATTGTTTTATCTTCAAGTCAAAAGAACAACTATTTGGAGTAACACCAAAACAAGCATTTAACAATTACAAGCAGCAAGCTATTCATAAGCATCACATTGTTCATGCTACTCTAATTATAAATAACCTTATTTTATCAAATAAAATATCTGTCAGCAAATTTTTAAGTCCCAGACACCTCTTTATTTGACTGCTTTATTCCTTAACTTTAAGAAAAAAAATCTTTATTGTTTCAGTTTAAAGAACCTCACTTTAAAGACTTCCTACAGAAAAGTGAGACACACAGAATCCTTAAATTTTTAATTCATGGGTAGGTAATCTCAAAGAAAACTTACAAATCATAAACAAAGGCCTTAATCAGAATATGGTGCTTACAATAATCCTCAATGATAGTGAACTGGGAATATCTGAAGAAAGACTGCTCCCATTTTACTAATGTCCTATCTAAACTTTTTCCAAGAATGTAGTGCTTCCTTCCTGATTTAAGAAACACTCTACTGATTCAATGAAATGTCCCCTTTGCCTTTTTTTCTCCATTTCTGTTTTGTTCTAAAAGCCAAGTATGACTTCCTAGGTTTCTTTCCGTGTCATTATCCATATGGTCCTTGCTCTTATTTAAAGCCTTTCCTTATACTTTACTCATTGATCCATGAAGGACCTACAAAATAAATTACTGGGCCAAATAAAGCAAATCTACAGTGTCCCTAGATTAACTGTGCTTTTTGAACTTCACATAAATGGAATTATACAGTTAGATACTCTTTTGTGTCTGCTTATTTTGCCCAACAGAATGTGAAATTCATATTTGCTGTCACATATGGTTATCATTTTTTACTGCTATGTAGTACTACATTGCACAACTACGGCACAATGTACCCATTTTCCTGTTGATAGACATCTGGGTCATCTTTTACTTTTAGGATATTATGATTACAGCTGTTATGAGGTTTCTTGCACATGTCTTTTGGTGACATAAGCCTCACTCCTCTTGGGTATATACCCAGAAGTAATCATACAGTAGACATGTTCCCAGCTAGATACTGCCAAAGTTTTTTAAAATGGTACGGGCAGTTATTTATGATTTAGTCATGCTGGTGAGTGAATGGTATCTCACTGTGGTTTCACTTTACATTACTCTAGTGAATAATGATGCTGAGCACCGTTTAGTGAATATTCACAGTCATCTGAATATTCATATTTTTGAGGCCCCTATTCAACTTTTTTGGTCCTTTTTTTTTTTTTTTATAATTTATTTATTTTTGGCTGTGTTGGGTCTTCGTTGCTGCGCGCAGGGTTTTCTCTAGTTGAGGCGAGTGGGGGCTGCTCTTTGTTGCGGTGCGCAGTCTTCTCATTGTGGTGGCTTCTCTTGTTGCGGAGCACGGGCTCTAGGCGCGCAGGCTTCAGGAGTTGTGGCACGTGGGCTCAGTAGTTGCAGCTCGCAGGCTCCAGAGCGGAGACTCAGTAGTTGTGGCGCACGGGCTTAGATGCTCCGCGGCATGTGGGATCTTCCCAGACCAGGGCTCGAACCCGTGTCCCCTGCGTTGGCAGGTGGACTCTCAACCACTGCGCCACCAGGGAAGCCCTTCTGGTCCATTTTTAAAATTGTTTCTCTTCTTGTTGATTTGTAGGAATTGCCCATATACTCTGCATATGACTTCTCTATCCAATGTATGTATTTAAATGTCTTCTCTCAGACTTCAATTTGCCTTTTTGCTTCCTTAATGATGTCTTTTGATTAAAAGAGTGTCTTAATTTTAATGAAATTCAATTGATCCGATTTTCCTTTAGCAGTTAATGCTTTTTTGTGTCATTAAAAAAAAATCTTTCCTACCACAAGGTCACGAAGATACTCTCGTATGTTTTCTTCTAGAGGCTTGTTATAGCTTTCACTTCACCCTTCTTTCTCCCATTACCTCTGATCTTCTCTCCCAACCCTGCCAAATCTGTCACATGCAAGGCTGTGCTTGCATGTGACAACATAAACTGAATTCATGAAATCTTTTTTATTATATGTGCTATTATTTTGAAAATCAAATAAATCCCTGATAGTAAATAATAAATGATGAGGATGGGAATGTACCCCCTTTCAGAATATACTATAATGACCCCTCATGGAAATGTGTTATCACTTTAGTTTATAATAACACGCCTCCAGCTTTAACTGATACACGCAGGCACCTTCTCTTACTAACATCAAGACGTTTCAACAACCACAGGTTGACATTTCTGAAAAACAAGTGCGGAAATGATAACCAGACTAAAACTGAACATATATTGACCAGGTGCCAAATGAACTCATTTCCTACTACTGAACTTACCTGAGCTCAGTGGAATCAGCTATTTGATAGAAAGGAATACAGAACTTCCATTTACTTCTATAAATATGCATCAACCTTTGATTTTGTCTTTCTGCAAATTTCAGGGTATGTCTGAATTACACAGTTATCTCTCCTCACAGTGAACTCACAATAAGAAAAGGATGAAGAGGATCAGATCAAGTACCTTAAACATTTGTGCCAACTAATTTGCAAATGGTGATAATCACCAAGATCCAGTACTCCATGAAACTTTTTAAATGAATATATAAAACCCAGTACTATCCTAACTTCCCAGTATGGAGTCACACTATGCGATGTTCTGGTCCACCTGGCTAAGTGATACATTCTCTTTCATAAACTTACTATGACTGAAACTTAGAGCCACAAGTGAGATATAACCATAGTGGGAAATGAGTTACGCCCTGTCTGAATACACGCTACCCACTCAAGAATAAAGTTCATCTATTAAGTCTGTGTCCTCAATTACTTTATTAAAATCTATCAATGACTGTCACTACACAGAAAAATAAAGCCCATTAAGCATTTTTAGATTACCTTTACATTACTATTCAGAAGTTCCAATTTTTTAAAGCCAGTGATATTTCACCAAGTATCAATTAAAATTCAGGCAATGCACATAAATCATGTAACAAACTATTTTTTTTTTTAAATGTTACCACTACCATGAACCTAGACTTACCTGTAGTAATGGCTCTGTGGAACTGATGCATGTCTTCTCCTGAGAGCTCTTGGGCTACCTGCAATATCTTTTGTCTGACACCATCCAATTTAATTTCTGATTCAGTCAGTATTTCTTCCATATCAGGAGCACTATAATCAAGATATTGGGGACTTTTAAAACATCAGTCAGATGTTTTGGTAGTGAAAAACTGAAATAATCTACATATCAATTAACATAGGGCTAAATAAATATCGTATGTATCTGGAAACTTCTAACTCAAAACTACAACTATAGTTTACTAAAAATAGGTTAAAAACATGGAAAAACGCTATAATATTAAGTGAAAAGAGAAATATGAAAAGTTGTATTTATAATATGACCATAACTACAAGAAAAATTATGTTCATAAAAATATGACATCTGGAGATGTCTACTTTTAGTCAGGATGGAGTAACATGGACAGGATTTATCATCCCACCATAAAACTAAACAACTAACAACTAAAGAGAAATACATACATACAAAAAAAATGGTTTTCAGACATTGGGCAACAGGCAGCATGGGACAGTGGTCCCTGAGAGAAGGGTGAAAAAAAGGACATGTGCCCTATGACTGTCCCATCTGACTGCCTGCAGTGCAGGGATGAGAAACTTAGGTGGACCCTGGGAGTCTCCCTGAGTAGAGGGGGAGGAATTGGGAGTTCAGGTTGGTAAAGATAGCTAAAACTTGCAAGGCAGAGTAACAAAGGAGAAAACTACACACAGAGTTTTCAGAGATCTACACAGGGGACCCACTCAAGTCTTCAGCTGAACTCTGATCAGTGCAGACTTGTGAGGAAACTACCCAAGGCTGAAAAATGAACCATCCTAAGTGAGCACGCAAGACAATATCCAGCGCTCACACAAAACCAGAAATAGTTGGTTCATCACTGGCACACTGACACTACAAAAAGTATTAAAGGAAGTTCTCTAGGCAAAAGGAAGATGATACCAGATGAAAATCTGGATCTATACATAAAGGAATAAAGGACACCAGAAATGGGAAATATATATAAAAATATAATTTTTTAATTTTTAAAAAATCATAGTTTAAGTAAACATAATAATGTATTATGGGGATTATAAATAATATAGAAGTAGCATATATTTCAAAGTAGCACAAAGGCCAAGCTTGTAGAGGTGAAATGGAAAAGGAAGTATGCTATTACAGGGTTCATATACTATAGGCAAAGTGATATGCAAGCTGTCCTTACCTTGTACAGTATCATATAATAACTGAAAAGTGTGCATATCAACATTGTGACCTCAATTTGCAAAGTAACTGTTACCACAGAACCATGCAAAGGACAGACATGATTCTGAGATGCACAAGTTTCAATTAACACAGTATTGTGCAAAGTAAGGACAGCAGACTGTGACAAGTCATATATTTTAAACCATAAAACAACCACTATAAAAACAAAACAAAAAGGTACAGCTAATAAACCAACAAATAAGATAAAATGGAATTATAAAAAATACTCAGTCTTCACAACATTGTAAAGCAATGATATCCCAATTAAAGAAAAAAACAATATTCAACCCAAAATAAGGCAAAAAAATGGAAAATGGATCATAAATTTAATTCCAACCATATCAATAATCACATTAAATGTAAAGTCTAAACACCTCCATAAAAGGCAGACTGGATAAAATGGATAAATGGATAAAAAAGCAAGAAAGACAAGAAATCCTCTTTAAATATAGACACAAATAGATTAAAAATAAAAAGACAAATAAAGATATACCCTGTTAACACTAATCAAAAGAAAACTAGAGTAGCTGTATTAACAAAGTAGAATTCAAAACAAAGAATATTTCCAGGGATACTATCATAAAAATAAAGGGTCAATTCATCAAGTGAACGGAACAATCCTAAACATTAACGCATCAACTAAAAGAGCTTAAGTACATCAAGCAAAAACTGATAGTAGGCAAAAAAGAAATAGACAAATCCACAATTACCATCAAGAGATTTGAACCTCTCTCAATAATTGATAGAACAAGTATACAGAAAATCAGTAATGACACAGATGATTGAACATCATCAACCAACTTAATTGACATTTATAGGACACTACACCCAACAATAGCAGAATATGTATACTTTTCAAGTGTACAAGGTCCAGATAGACCATATTCTGAGCCAAAACCAAGCTTCAGTAAATTTAAAAGAATTCAAATCATAAAAAGTATGCTTGGCAAATTCCTAAATATTTGGAAACAAAATAACATCTAAACAACCAATGGGTCAAAGATGTAATCAAAATGAAAATTATAAAGTATTTTGAACTGAATGAAAATGAAAAAACAACATACCAGAATTCGTGGAATGCAGCTAAAGTGTACTTAGAGCCATAAAAGGGAAATTTATAGCACTAAATGCCTACATTAGAAAAGAAGAAATGATCTTAGTTTCTTCTTTGATCTCAGCTTCCGTCTTAAGAAACTCTTTAGAAAAGGAGCAAATGAATGCAAAGTAAGCAGAAAGAAGGAAATAACAGAAATCAATGTGTCAGAAAACCAAAACATACAGAATATCAATAAAATCAACAGTAGTCCTTTAA
Source organism: Balaenoptera ricei (assembly GCF_028023285.1). Classification (NCBI taxonomy): domain Eukaryota; kingdom Metazoa; phylum Chordata; class Mammalia; order Artiodactyla; family Balaenopteridae; genus Balaenoptera; species Balaenoptera ricei. Next base: position 107,846,399 of record NC_082654.1, on the reverse strand, counting down.
GATCAATAAAACTGATCAACCTCTAGCCAGACAGATCAGGAAAAAGAGAGGATACAAATTACCAACTTCAGGAATGAGAGAGAGAACATTACAACAGATTCTACAGAAATTAAAAGGATAATAAAAGAACATTATGAGATGAAATGGAAAAATTCCTTAGAAGACCAAACTACCAAAGTTCACTAGCAGAGATAGCTACCTACATCTATTAAAGAAAATAAAGTACAGTTAAAATATGAAATCTGCTCATTAACAGTAGTTATCTTTATGTACTCTGGCTGATTTCTTTCATAAAGTATTTTTACTTTCTGTAGTTTATAATTTTTCTGAAGTTTACTATTTTCTCAGTTTACTAATCAAAATATACGTATAATATGGACACAATTATGATAAAAAAGTATAAAATATGAAATCTGCTCATTGATAGTGGGTATCCTAGTGTATTGTCACTGACTGACTTCTTTCACTCAGTATCTTTACTTTTCTGTCATTTTGTATTTTTCTAAAGATTACTATTTTCTAAGTTTACCATAATGCATATTTATTATTTTTTGGTGGACAAATATTTACAAGATGACTGTACACAATAACAAGGCTTGTTCTAAAATATTAAGTTCTCTTGTCACAGTTCTACTATTTCTTTAAACTGCTTGAATATTTACAGCAATTGTTTTAAAACTGCAATTTCTATTGAAAAAAAGTGTTCATAACTAACCAGATCAGTGTTGCTTCTTTCCATAATACAAGTTCAAGTGTGTACAAGCTATGTGAAAACTGGTTCAAAAAACAAGCAAAAACTAATTTTAGAGTCAAGTATGAAAAAGAAAATGTTAACAGTGCCACATTCCAATAAACCTATATATGGCAAATTTGCTTCCACTTAGTGGAATAAAAATTAAAGCATTTCAGAATTACCTTAAAAGTTGTAAGTGAATAGAATACTTCAATAATATTTTAATAATAAAAAGCTCATAAATTATATTTGGTCTTTCTTAAATACTTAAAAGACACATGGTGGGAAGCCAATCATTGCTATCCTTCTAAAGGCATTTGGAATTAGTAATGTAACAAGAATCTCTCTTTGGGAGTTGCAGGGTGGGTGATTTCTACCCCCATGTAGAACAGAGAAGCAAAGAAAGCTAGTCAAATGAAATATGAAGCAAACAAAGATGAGAGATGGAGATACCCAACTGCATTCATAAAATATTCCTGAATCTTCTTTCTAATTCACTCCCTTCCTCTTAATTTAGGCTAGTTTAAGCTGGCTTCTTTTACTTGCAACAAAGAAATCTATTAAATATACAGAGCCTACCTAGAAAAATATTAAAGTCCTAGAGAACGAACGTCACAGAGCTGAAGGTAGAGGAACTTTCAAAGAATTAAGCAGTCAACACTATCACATGCTGCAAATACGTAAGTCAGAAAAAAGCAGAAGAGTGTGTACTAGATTCAGCAATATGAAAGTAACAAGGGCAATTTCAATTTCAATTCTGTGAGGCAGAAAGCCAAACTGCAATGAACTGAAAAATGAATGGGAAGGTAAGTTAAGCAGAATATAACATTTATCTAATATTAAAATTTCTGCACACATCATCCAAGGAAAGCTTTAATGTAATAGGTGCTAGTAAACCATTAAAAATTTAATATTTTCACAAACAGTTGCTCTACCTTGGTGAACGACCTTAACAGAACATAAATCCCTAGCTGTTCTGAAAGTAAGAATTGGTCCCTATTTTTAATAACACGTTCATTCTTAAAATCTAGCTGCTACTAACATCCTCTGAGCCCAGTGGTCAAAAAAGGCCAGCTAGTTACTGCCCACTGACTTATGATATATATTAAATGCGATACATATAAAATACGTATAAAACTGTGTCCAACTGTGACAAATTTTAAAGATATTTACTCACCTTGTGATCCTGTGGAGGAGAAAAATTGTCCTTTTACTTTCAACAGTTATATCCCGACTAAGTTTCACAAGTCTCTCGTATTTGTCATGTCTTGCATCAAGTTCCTGCTGAAATGCTAAGAACACATTATTATGAACATAAGCATGCTTATTCTACACTTGAAGCCTATCAAACAATACTGGAGAAACCACCTTATTTACTCTTAAAGTACTTGGAAATCAAAGACTCTGCTACTAACCGAGATATTCTTTAACTAGAGGTATGCCTTAGCTGGATTTTACCACTCAGAGCCTCACAATGAGACATACATTTTGTAACAAATATCTGTTCTAATAAACATGAGATTGTTACCACAAAATTATCACATATAACTACCTACAAAAACTACTTTCAACTACCTAGCTAGGTTATGTGAAGTTATTTTTAATTACCTTACCCTACACAATAAAAATATCTACAAAAAATAAACTGGAATTTTAAAATTAAGTTTATAACCCTTAATAACATCAACTTTCTGAATTCTCAAGCCCTAGTTGTTGAAATACCCATAAACCACTTACTTATCTTAACAACCACTTTATTTTAGAAGCACTGTCACTCCAAAGACCTAGCAAGTTGCCTGTCCTATAGGGAGCAATCCACAGAGGAATTTTGAATACAGAAGTTTATTCAGAACCTGACCTAACTATTAACCAAATTAGTAGTTGACAAAGACCTAAATACATCTGGTCTTTTATTATTGAGATAATAATTAGGCTAGGATTTTGCCTAATATTTCAAGACAATCAAATACTGTATTCACTATTTATTTTGACTACATTAATGACCACTGTGAATTAGATATTATAAATACAAAGTTAAGGCAATTTAGAAATCTACCCTCAATGAGCTCAGTCCAGTATGAGACAGAGATGTAAACAAAGAATTAAATGTAATCATGCTATAATAAATATATAGAAAAGGTTCAGTAAAGCAGGAACTACATTTTTCTTGTTCACTATCAACACATGCCAGAACATAGATGCTCAATAAATATCCTCTGACTGAATGGATGGATGTTCAACGAATGCAATGTTTGTCACCAAGTTTGCTTGGGAGGAAAATCCGAAAGGCTTCAAAGGGAAGAAGCTACTTGAGCTGGGTCTTGAAGAAAACTACAGTACACCAGGTGGGCAATGGGGGCACCAAGTTAGAAGCAATTCCAAGCTTAAAGAACTATGTGCACAAAGGCAGATAGAAACATAAAACAGCAAAATATGCTTGGAAACAAGCAGCTCAGTATGGGGTGTGTGAGAACATACCAGTAGGGAAAATTGGCTTGGCCAAAACGTTCGTTCGGTTAATGAATACGTTGCTCGATAAAGTTCTTGGTGAAAATGAAAAATGCCTTTTATAGCTACTTAAAACCGAATGAACTTTCTGGCCAACCCAGTACTTGCCCCAGTGTATCGATAGTTTTTCCACTGAGTATATAGCTCTATCAATATGCTCTCTACTCAATTACAACTAGTTGTTTACACCCCCTGAAGATCACTGTATGTGCTGTGGCAGTTCTAAAATATGTCCACAAATCACTTGATACTCCTCCCTTCAAACAGAGGAACCTAATTCCCTTCCTCTTAAATATGAGGCAGAGTTTTAAAACCACCTCATTTGTAACAAAAAAACTGTAGCAAAAGTGACAGTGTTATGATGTCCAAGATTAGCACATAAGAGAATTGTGGTCTCTTTCTCTCCCTCGGTCTAGGGGAAGCCAGATGCCACAACACGAGGACACTCAAGCAGTACTATGGAGGGGTCCACGTGGAGAGGAACCCAGAGCTGGCTGTTGGCAGAAGGCCTAACTTGCCGATAGCTGTGGATCCTTCAACCCAATTCAAGCCTTCAGATGGCTGCAAGTTAGAACCAACAGCTAACTAAGCCCCCTCTCGGATTCCTGAACTACAGAAACTATAAAGAACAGGGTGCTGGAGTAATTCCCTGGCGGTCCAGTGGTTAGGACTCCACGCTTCCACGCAGTGGGCATGGGTTCAATCCCTGGTCAGGGAAATAAGATCCCGCATGCCATGCGGCATGGCCAGAAAAAAAAAAAATAGGATGCTGGGCAGAAGAGTTAGGTGAATTTTGTTTTATGTTGTGTTTTGCAATGAGGAACAGCTTGCCCAAGTTAATATACTGAGAAAAGGGGAGCTGTGAATACGTGTACATGTATGATTTACATGTACATAGATTCCCACTCTCTGCAAAGTGCTACAGTCAAAACAAAAATACAGGCCCTGTCTTCAAAAGTCTAGCTGGGAAAACAAAACCAAAACACGTTAAAAATTGAAAAATTAAATATGCGTATATATACAGCTGATATACATATATATATATATATATACACACACACACATAGCTGATACATATACACATACACTTGAAACATACACCTAATGGAAATACACATATATACCTGATACACACACACACACACCCCTCGGGGCGAGGGGGGTGAGTATATATATTTATCAGGTCCACAGTAATTTTTAGTTACATGGCACGTCTGATGTTAATTAACTAATGTTTACCTGTGAAACTGTAATGGGAAAAAGAGTCAAGACGTCTGTAATCTCAACTCTGAGGGTAGACCCAGCACTATGGCAAAACCTCCGGGAAAATTCTCAGAGGCTGTTTTCACGTGCATAACATGGCTAACTGATCCTTCTTACAAAGTCTTTAGTTCTCTTCCCCTCGCCAGCTTACATGACAAGAGAACTTACATTTGAAGGCCAACATCACAGGTGAAGAGGAATTAACATCCTTCCCTTCTCTCCTCTGGTTATGTGGGAAATTGTCATGCTTCCTTTTCCTGAACCCTCCTGATCCTTACGTAGAGAAGGAGAAAAAGGTTGGACAAGGCTCTTCCATCGCCAAGGAGCTGACAAAACATGACACAGGCAAACCCCTTCCTTCCTTTAAAACCAGGCATCCCCAAGGCCCTCGCCACAGAGGCTTCCTCAACAGACAGAAAAGCAACCCTGCCTTCTGCCCCCCCAAACCTTACGCTCATCCAGGCCTCCCCCAACGAGTACCTTGATCTAGCACAAGGTGGGGCAATTACCGAACTAAGATAAAAACGGCTCGAGGATTTAAAAAAGGCGCAAACAGGGCCAATGTGGCCTGGAAATCACCAGGGCCGCCGCCCCTCCCGGAGCCTGCGCGGGGAGAGGGCATCTTTAAGGGGTGGGAAGTGGAAAACGCGACCAGAAGGCTGGATGAGATAAATAAATAACGCCCAAAGCCGTCGAGGACGCCACCTTCTTTGCTGCTCATGTCGTCACGGCCTACGGCGAGAAGACACGACACTCAGCGCCTCGGGGCGTGCACGATGCGTACAGCGGCAGCCGAAGAACCCAAAGCGGTACCCTGCGCAGCCGGCCGACGTCGACGCCCCGGCCGGAAGCACACGCCCGCAGCCACTCAAGCTTCTCCCTTTTCCCTCGTACACTTCCGGCCGCGTCCCAGCCCCGCCTCCGCTGGCTCCGCCCCGCGCGTGGCCCGGGGGACCTCGCGCCCTCGCGCCGTTGTCGCGCCTGCCCTCTGCTGTGCCTGAAGACAGAAGCGACTTTACACGCTTCTCTACATGAGCCGTCCATTAAAAAAGACGATGCATCCCCCTGAGGGTGAGAGCAGTGTGAAGGCAGGAAAGCGACGAAAGATGTACGTGATTTTTTTTTTTTTTTCTCTCAAGGCACCTTTGGAACACCCTCGCGTTCCCTCAGCGTGGCCCCCGCCTCCCGCGCGGTGCATAGTGGGGGTTGTAGTTCGCCGCTGGAGCCGGCCCTGCGGCGCCGGGGGCCGGCAGGTGAGGAAGCGACCATCCCAGCGTGTCCTGTGGGATGGTCTTCTTGGGATCGAGGCGGAACTTTACAGAGTTAGGAGTCTTTAATTAGCCATTTCTGGCGGTGACGCCAGCAGCTTAGGTGATGGAAATGTGCAAATCAGTCAGTGGAAGGCGTTGTTGGTACTTTCTCCTCTGTGTCCCACCCCCGCCCCCCCGCTCCTCCCTGTCCCACTTTCCGTCCCTCCTCCTCCGTCCTCCGCTGGGCTACTCTCCCGCCTCCTCGTAGCCAGACTGCCTGCCTTCACGGTGGTCTCCGCCGCTGAGTGGTTGTGTGACCCTGAGAAAGTAATTCACCCCTCGCTCAATTTCTTCATCTGTAAAATAGAGGTAAAGGAGGACCCGCCTCGTAGGATTGTTGGACCACCAAATGAGTTACCACTAAGGCGCACAGAAGAGTCTTTGGTATAGTAAAGGCTCAGTTAAATACTAGCTATGATTCCCTTCTCCCACCGTCGCTCTCCAAAAAGCACATGCTCAAGATGGGCAGCTAAGTGGCGCGCCAGCATCCTCTAGATAAAAACTCAGGCAGAGGCTTCGTTAGTTGGGTGGCCTAGGGCTGGTTGGGAAAACACAAATACTATATCTTATTGCATTTTCCCTAAATAGCCTTCATATTGTAGGCACTTATACACGCAATCTTTCCTCCTTGTAAATTTAGGAACAAAGGCACAGTAAATGAAACAACTTGGCTAGAATATGGCAGTGATTTGAAGCCCCTGACAGGCCTGTGTCGTAGGAAGGTAGTTTGCTCTAGGTTATCCTTAGGGTCTTTTCCAACTCTGGAGCAAGAAGCTTGCGAAGCACCACCCATTATATCTATGCAGCTCTTTGAATACATGTATTGATTAGCCAGATTCCTTGTGGATAAAACAGGCTCCTGAGGACCCGGGCTGAATTCTTGTTTTGCTGACGTTGGGCATAAAATTCTGAGTTTGTGGCAGGTCTGACCCTGCTCACCCCTTATCCACCAGTGGTCTTCTACTCTTTGATTAGAGGTGATTTGACCATGGGGAGAAAAGGAAAAAAAAAAAAAAAAAAGACAACTTTCATATAATTGTAATCATTGTAATATGACTCCTTCTACACCCAAGGAAGCCAGTAAGTTATGAACATTCTTAGAGTTAATGCTTACTCTAACTGTAGTCTGGGAAAAGGGTATTTTCCCTCACTCTACTGGTATAGCAGCTCTCAAGACCTCAACTTTCCAAAACGTGGATCCGTCATTATTTTCCTTCAGTAACCACCACTCCTGTTCAACTTCAACTACAGCTGTGTTTCTTGAACTGCTTTTTACTGCTTTCCCATAAGTATAAGGTCTAGAACACTAAGTTTCATAACCTGTAATGACTCCGCAAAGTATCGGCACTTAATGGAGGTGAGGCCCACGAGTACTTTCCCAGCACTCATTTGCATATGCAGTTACCCAGGTGTCCCAACGGTAGCTACTCCTTTGTCAAAAAATGCCTTTCAGCCTGTGTGGCAACCTGCAGAATGCATCTCCACCCTCTCTCCTTGTTGTATTGCTTCAAATGCATACACGTAAGTTTTGGTATTTGGTGGAACATATTTTCTTTTATTTGTAAGGGAAAGCTACCACCCTGAGGTGGGGAGAGGAAGGTAAAGGTTTTCAGTAAGATTCCACTTCTGGGATGGTGTTTTTTCCTCCTCATGTTGCATTCTAATTGCCCACATTTGACTCTTGACTAAAGCTCTACGCCTTCCAACAGCACCTGTTTTTATTCAGTCTATAAATATCCTCACATTTGTCACCTTTACAGGAAAAAAAATCACATACCGAAACTGGTTCTGGTTCTTTTAAAAAGCATATAATCAAGTAGGAGAAGAAATATAGGCCCTCAAGAGATTTTCTGCTTCAGCATTTACTTAATTATGTACTTATTAGATAAACTGGGGGCGGGGTGTCAGGGAGCTGGGCAGGTACAGGGAATCATGAGAAATTGCCAGAACCTTGAGTGACCATTTCTAAAATGATAACCATAATATTTAAAAGATACCTGGGGTCTGAAGTGGTATTGTGAAGCGTACACGTACCATTTCACAGATTTATTTTTTAAGCAATGCTGGGACGTAGTAGGAGAAAATTGATGTTCCAGATCTTTACTGGAGAAGGAAGCTGGTATTTGAGGAAGTAAAAAGGGATGGGCAAAACCACAATGAGATACCACTTCACATCCCACTAGGATGGCCATAATCAAAAATAACAAGTGTTAGTGGGGATACGGAGAAATTGGAACGCTCATATATTGCTGGTAGGAATGTAAAATGGTGCAGTCACTGTAGAAGATGGTTTGGCAGTCTCAAAAAGTTAAACATGGAATTGCCATACGACCCAATAATTCTACTTCTAGATGTATACCTTGTACACAGATGTTCATAGCAGCACCATTCACAATAACCAAAAGGTAGAAACAACCCAAATGTCCATCAGCAGATGATTGGGTAAACAAAATATGGTATCTCCATGCAACGGAATATTATTTGGCAACAAAAAGAAAAGAAATACTATCCATACTACAATATGGATACATTATACTAAGTGAGAGATGTCACTCACAAAAGACCACGTATATGATTCCATTTATTTGTAATGTTTAGACTAGACAAATCCATAGAGACAGAAAGATTCATTGCTTAGGGCTGAGAGCAATGGGGCACAGGGGATAGAAGGGTGATAGCTAAAGGTATTACGTTTCTTTTTGAGGTGATGAAAATGTTCTAAAATTGACTGATGATGGTTGCACATATCTGTGAAAGTGGTAAAAACTGTTGAATTGGATGAACTGTAAATAGGTGAATTATATCGCAATAAAGCTATTAAAAAATGTTAAAGTGTGATGGGAAACAATCTTTTCAAATCCAGTAAATATATACATGTAGATATATAGACATACTTCAATGTTATTAGGGAAAAGCATTAAGCAAAATACCTTAATTTTTAATAATCTGTAATAAAATATATATAAAGTATTTTTCCTTTACAGATTACATAATCTTCAACAAATATTTCTGTGAACAGTTTATGCCTGGCAATTTGATTTGTGCCATTAAGGACACAACTATTTTCTTATTTATTCAACAAATATTTATTGAGTACCTACCATGTTGTAGGTGCTGTTCTAAGTATTGGCGATCCCTAATCTTATGAAGTTTATTTCCTAGTGAGAGGAGACAGATGAAGAACAAAATAAATAAAGTATTTGGCATTAGAAAGTGATCATTGCTATAAAGAAAACTAAAGTGAAGGAAAGAAAAAGAGATGAAGGGTGAGGTTTCCTGCGGTGAGGGTAAGAGTTGCAATTGAGAGAGGATGGTCAGAAAAGGCCTTGCTGGGAAGCAGACATGTGGCCACAGATCTGAAGGAGGAACAAGTGGGCCATGCAAATATCTGGGGAATTTGCCCTGCCCTGTGTGCCAGTAATTCTCCCCGTTCTCTCCTACATATATTTTTTATTTGTTTGTTTCCTTCTGCATCATTCCCGTCACCATACAAACTTGCTGTCATATAGCATCTGGCACATCATGCATGTTCAATATTTGTTGAATGATTGAGCAAATGATACGCAAATACATTACCCCCATCTGTAGATCACCTTTTATTTTTGTTATAGTACCTGGTTGAAAGGAAGTTTTAAATATTTTTTTTAAAGATTCTTAAGCTCATGTAGCTTCTTTTTCATCTTTTTTTAAAAATTTTTATTTATTTATTTATTTATTTAGGCTGCTCTCGGTCTTAGTTGCGGCACGCAAGCTCTTAGTTGCGGCACGAGGACTCCTAGTTGTGGCACGCGGACTTCTTAGTTGCAGCATGCATGCTGGATCTAGTTCCCTGATCAGGATCGAACCGAGGCCCCCTGCATTGGGAGCGCAGAGTCTTACCTGCCGGAGCACCAGGGGAGTCCCGTAAATTTTTAGTATAGTCAAATTTATCAACTTTTTCCTTCAGATTTGTGTATTTGATGCCTTGTTTAATAAAGCCTTTCCTACATTAGGTTATAAAAATATCGCCATATACTCTCTTGTAAAAGTATAAAACTTGCATTTTCCATTTAGGTTTTTAATCTACCTGGAATCAATGTATATATTGATAAATGATTATCTCACAACCACATATTGACTTTTTATCATTTCTCCACTGATTTAGAACACCACAGTGGTCACATATCAAGATTCCATATATGCCTGGGTCTGTCTCTAGGTTTCTTGTTCTGTTCCACTCGTCTATTTGTTTATATACAGATAGCACATTCTCTTAATCACTATAGCTTTGGTTTTTTTTTTTTTTTTTTTTTTTTTTTGGCTGTGTTGGGTCTTCGTTGCTGCGCACAGGCTTTTCTCTGGTTGCGGTGAGTGGTGGCTACTCTTCTTTGCGGTGCGCGGGCTTCTCATGGCGGTGGCTTCTCTTTGCGGAGCACGGGCTCTAGGTGCACGGGCTTCAGTAGTTGTGGCACATGGACTTAGTAGTTGTGGCTCGCAGGCTCTAGAGCGCAGGTTCAGTAGTTGTGAGCACACAGGATTAGTTGCTTCGTGGCATGTGGGATCTTCCCGGACCAGGGCTCGAACCCATGTCCCCTGCATTGACAGGTGGATTCTTAACCACTGCGCCACCAGGGAAGCCTATAGCTTTGTATTATGGCTGGATCTCAGGAAGGCCAAGTTCCCCTAGCCTCCTCTCCCTACAATATTCTTCACAGTTTTTGCAAGTGGCCTTTACTCTTTCATATCAGTTTTAACAGTTTTTAAAATTGAGATGTAATTCATATACTATAAAATTCACCCTTTTAAAGTGTGAAATTCAGTGATTTTTAGTATATTCACAAGGTTGTACATCATCTATTTAATTCCAAAACATTTTCTCTACCCCAAAAAGAAACCCAACCCCATTTGCAGTCATATCCCATCCTCCCTCCTCAGCCCCTGTCAACCACTAATCTATTTTCTGTCTCTGCGGATTTGCCTGTTCTGGATATTTCATACAAATGGAATCATACAATATGTGGCCTTTTATGTCTAGCTTCTTTCACACAGCATAATGTTTACAAATTCATCTACCTCATAGCATATATCAGTACTCCATTCCTTTTCATGGCTGAATAACATTCCCTTGTAAAGATATATGTTTTGTTTATCCATTCATCAGTTAATAGACATTTGGGTGGTTTCCACTTTTTGGCTATTCTGAGTAATACTGCTATGAACATCTGCCTACAAGTCTGTGTGTGAACATAAACTTTCAGTTCTCTTCAGTATATACCTAGGAGCAGAACTGCTAGGCGTTTGGTTCCTACCTATTTTGGAATTGGCTTTCCAAGGTCTATGAAAAACCTTGTCAATCTATTAATTAAAATGCACTGAATATATAGAGTAATTGGGGGAGAATTTATGGCAATGAGTTTTCTATTAGCTCTGTAAACTGTGGGAACCTCTTCTGATTTATTCCTTTTTTTTAAGTCCTTCATAAATAGAGTTTTGCTTAACTTTCATTAGATTTATTCCTAGGTTCATTATAGTTTTTATTAGCTTTATTCTGTGAACTTAACAGTTTTTGTAAGTACTATGAGTGGGATCTCTATTTTTTATGTATTAAATTGGTTATCTAACTAGTAGATATATATTATTTTGAGCCAGCAAAGCCTGAATACTAAGTCTGTGTAGTTATCTTGTGCAATATCAAGGGTAGTATTATGCACAAAGATACACTTTTAAGATGTTTAAGATGTTTATAGCTACATTACAACAGAGGGAAAAAATGAGTGTCTAACAATAAATGAATGACTAAAGTGGGTATTTGGAAATGGTATTAAGATATTGTAACAGAGAAGTGTATGATTAGCTAAGTGGAAAAAAGTTGAATTTAGTTTGGTCACAACTAGGTATTAAAAAATACACAGAAAAACGTTAATGTGTGTTGCTCACATGTATGTATTGAGTTGGAGACAGTAAAGTTAATGGGAATATATCTTGGAGCAAGTCTTCTAGAAAGCACGTTGGCAATTTGTACTAAGACTTTTAAAAATGATGTGGAGAAAAGAAGCCCTTATACACTGTTGGTGGAAATGTAAATTGGTGCAGCCAATATGGAAAACAGTATGGAGGATCCTCAAAAAACTGAAAATTTAATGACCATATGACATATACCCAGCAATCTAATTCCTGGGTATATGTCCAAAGAAAATGAAAACACTAATTCAAAAAGATACATGCACCCCACTGTTCATAGCAGCATTATCTACAATAGCCAAGATATGGAAGCAACCCAAATGTCCATCAACACAGAATACAGATGAATGGATAAAGAAGATGTGATATAATGGAATATTACTCAGCCATAAAAAGAATGAATTTTGCCATTTGCAACAACATGGATGGACTTGGAGGAAATGATGTGAAATAAGTCAGACAGTGAAATAAGTCAGGCAGAGAAAGACAAATACTGTATGTTGTCACATAGGTGGAATCTAAAAAAGAAATGAATATAACAAAACAGAAACAGACTCAGAGATATAAAGAACAAAATATTTAACTCAATCACTTTGCTGTACACTTGAAGCTAACACAACATTGTAAATTAACTATACCTCAATTAAAATAAAAAAACAAAACTAGTGGTTACCAGTGGGGAGAGAGTCGGAGGGAGGGGCAAGATAGAGGAAGGAGATTAAGAGGTACAAACTACTATGTATAAAATAAATAAGCTACGAGGACATATTGTACAGCACAGGGAAATATAGCCATTATTTTGTTTTTTGTTTGTTTTAAGTTTGATTAGGGCCCGTTTGTGGTTTTTTTAACATTTTAAAAAATTTATTTATTTTATTTATTTATTTTTGGCTGTGATGGGTCTTCATTGCTGCACGTGGGCTTGTAAGCGGGGGCTACTCTTCGTTGCGGTGCGCGGGCTTCTCATTGCGGTGACTTCTCTTGTTGTGGAGCATGGGCTCTAGGCACGTGGGCTTCAGTAGTTGTGGTGCACGGGCTTAGTTGCTCCACGGCATGTGGGATCTTCCTAGACCAGGGCTCGAACCCATGTCCCCTGCATTGGCAGGTGGATTCTTAACCACTGCGCCACCAGGGAAGCCCACCATTATTTTGTAATAACTTTAAATGGAGTATTATCCATAAAAATATTGAATCACTATGTTGTACACCTGAAACTAATATAATATTGTAAATCAACTATACCTCAATTAAAAAAAAAAAAGACAAAAATGTTTATACCAGTTGACCTAGCAATTCTACTTTTTGAAATTTATCCTAGGCAGCTATTCAGAAATGTAGACAAAGACTTAGATATGAATTCAACATACTAGAGATTAGCAAAATTTGGAAACAATTTTCTGTATAAGAATAGGCAAGGTTAAGTTGTATAAATTATGATGCATCCATCTGAAGGGTAATTATGTAACCATTATAAACACAGTTGACAAAAATACTTTAGTGTTTTTCTCACACAGTTACAATATACTATTTTTGTCAGGGCCTGAAATTTTACCTTACTTACAAGCTAATGTTAGCCTTTTACTATTTCATGGATGCTGGCAGCGAAGGTAAGTCTCGTGAGTCAGAGATAAAGAACCGAATTACAACAAGCAACGTATCGTGTCACATTGGTTTCCCTTGCTCCCCAAGTTACATAGGAGAAACACAGAGGAGCCCAGATGGATTCTGTGCACATAGCAGATTTTTATCACAGCTGAGGAACACTGAACTGGAGACCCCACTGCTTTTATAGCAAGCAGTAAGCAAGCTTGCGTTTTTCTTAGAGATGTTATGTCATCTCTCAAGTTTACTCACTGCAAACACAACCCTGGAAAATAGACAACTGATGTAATATATGTTTGTATGTTTATAAAGACTAGTTAAGAAGCACCAGGATCTGTGCAAATATATGTGTTTGTGTGCATGCATGTATACATACGTATACATACATGCAAGATGCTCCTGGCCTCACTGTTTATATTTAAAAATTGGAAGAGAAGGGGAGAGGGGTAATATAGGGGCAGAAGATTAAGCAGTACAAACTACATGTATTATGTATAAAATAAGCTACAAGGATATACTGTACAACACAGCGAATATAGCCAATATTTTATAATAACTATAAATGGAGTATAACCTTTAAAAATTGTGAATCACTGTGTTGTACATCTGTAACATATAATTATTATATCAATACATCAACTATACTTCAATATAAAATTTTTTTAATTGGAAATTATTTTATTGTCCACCAGTACGTTAGTTAACTAAATTTGGATGCACTCATACAATGGAATAGTATATCGACTTTTAAGAAGAATGAGATAGACTTACGTATTTACATTAACAGATATTCAAGATATATCATCAGGAGAAAAAGGCAAGTTGCAAAACAGTACTTAGAGTGAGATCTTATTTCATAATTAAAAAAAATGTAATTTGGGTTATACATAGGAAAAAATATGAGAAAGAATACACCAGATGTTAACAGCGGTTATATCTGGAGTCAGAAATATGGAGAATTTTCACTTTCTAAAGTATAAATTCCTCTAATGCTTGGATGTTCATTACATTAACCAAGTATGACTTTGTAATATAAAAGAAAATACAGGGGCTTCCCTGGTGGCACAGGGGTTAGGAATCTGCCTGTCAATGCAGGGGACACGGGTCTGAACCCTGGTGCAGGAAGATCCCACATGCTGCGGAGCAATTAAGCCCGTGTGCCACAACTACTGAGCCTGCACTCTAGAGCCCACGAGCCACAACTGAACCCACGAGCCACAAGTACTGAAGCCCGTGCGCCGAGAGCCTGTGCTCCGCAACAAGAGAAGCCACCGCAATGAGAAGCCCACGCACCGCAACCAAGAGTAGCCCCGACTCGCTGCAACTAGAGAAAGCCCGTGCACAACAACGAAGACCCAATGCAACCAAAAATAAATAAATTTCAAAAATCAAAAAAGAAAAAAAAAGACTGAAGCAAGTATATCTCAGTGTTAAATGTGGGCTTTTTTTCTGAATGATATGATTACGGGAAGTTTCATTTTCATCTTCCAAACTGTTTATGGCAAATATACATATATTTATAATAAGGGAGAATATGTTATTTTTTTAAGTATTAATAGTATTTGTCTTCAAATGTTGGTGTATGGAGTTTTTTTTCCCCTTCTCTCTGTATGTTTCAAATTTACTATAACAAGCACATTGCTTAATGTAATATGGATGCAATGAACTCCTATCCTTTGTTCTGCCCAGCGTCCCTTGCATGCATTACCCCTTCACGCTCTAGTGGTAAATTGCCCTCCAACACTTGCGGTGTGGCTGCTATTTGGAGGATCTTCCACATTCCAAGCATAGGTTTTGCTGGTCAAGCAGTGACAGTAACGAGAGAAGAGCACTCACGAAGGGAGACTCTTGGCATCGCTAAGGCTGAGACTCTCACCTGTCCCTTGGGGGCTCTTCAAGCCACTGAACCAATGGTTCTCAACAAAAAGATGATTTTCCTCCCAGGGAGCATTTGGCAATGTCTGGAGACCTTTTTGGTTGTCACAGTTGGGGGGTGGGAGTAGAGTTGCTACTGGCATCTAGTGGGTAGAAGCCAGGGATACTGCTAAACATTTTACAATGCACAGAACACAGCCCCTCACAACAAAGAATTATCCAGTCCAAGATATCAATGGTACAGAGGTTGAGAAACCCAGCACTAAGCGAATGGGTGCAGGGCGATGGGGGAGGGGCACAGTTCTACTAACTGACCTTGACTATCAAAAGGAAATAGGGCTGCTGTTTCACAATAGATGCTGGGAAAGTACAGCTGGAACACAGGAGATCCCCAGAGGTCCTTTGTTGTATACTGTGTGCAAGGGTCAAAATTATCAGCAGACTAAATTTACAGGCAGGACCACTAAGGATTTAAGGATTTGAGCCCCACAGAAATAAAGGTGTAGGTTGCCCCATCTGGCAGAGAACTTTAGCCAACTACAGTGTTAGTCAAAGAAAGCCAAAATATGGAATCGGTGGCAGGGGAGGAAAATGGCAAGACCAGCTGAAGCAAGAACTGTAGGCTCTACCTCTATCTCTTGGTTTGCTGTATCTTATATAAAACTTTTTCTTTCCTTTCCTTTACCCATGCTATTGCATCTACGGTGTAATGGTGGTTGTTACATTTATTGTTTTTCCACAAGTATGGAGAAGGTATTGACCATGAACTACGGTGGAAATGAACTAAGAGGATCCTGGACTCAGGGAACAGTGGCCCACAGTGTCACGTGAGATATTTTTTATTCCTGGTCCTATCAAGTGGCACAAAAACTAAATTCAAAATAAGAATTTCCTGAGAAATTGCATCTCTCTAGGTGCCTAAGAATAGAAATCACAAACTTTGGATAGAACAGAAGACAGGGAATTCCCTGGCGGTCCAGTGGTTAGGACTCCACGCTTTCACTGCAGAAAAGAAAGCAAAAAAAAAAAAAAAAAGAATAGAAGACAAAAAAATAGTAAAATAGTATCTGCAGGTAGATAGGCAAAGAGAGTTAAGAATCTCATTGATAACTTTCACAGAAAAAAGGTAATGTTAATAAAGCCCAAATCAGGTAGGAGTATTTTACACTTTCAGAAAATCGTTAATGAAGAATAGACTTTACTTAATAAATGTGTTTTGCAATGTTTGGGGGGAGGGGAAGGAGCTAACAGCTGCATTTTCAGGGTAATCTCTAAGCATGAAATCACGCAGATTTCAAGGGTTGTGCCTGAGTAAAAAGTATCTTCCTCTTATACAAACCACTCCTTCAATTTTGGAGACCAGTCCAGAATCCCTTAACAACTTCCTTTTCTGATAAACTAGTTGGAATGAATTGTACAGTTGCAAAGAAAAACTCTGATTGATACAGACATTGTTCTGATGAATAGTTGTAGGTCACAGATCCTCAAGGAAATAGCTATTGGGCTTAGCTGGATCTGAAGGCACTGAGGATTCAGTGAATATTTCCCAGGTAGACTAAGGCATGCAGAGGCAAAAGAGTTACTTAAATGATTACCTGTGAAGTGTCTGTTATAGGAAGGCTTTGGGCAACAAGCCCCTTCTTTAAATGCTGAAGAACGTAAAAGAAAGATAATGACAGGCTTAAGATCAAATTCTTGCCTAAGAGTAGAGAACCAGAAGCTGTCTTTGTGCTATGAGAACTTTTAGGTTATTAGCCTCAGAACCCAGGTTGCATAAAATCAGAATCAAAATTTGATCCTGTGATAAGCAACAGGGTCCTACCGTGTAGCACAGTATATAGATAGATTGATGTTAGATAGATATAGATATATACACATATGTGTATATATATATATATAACTGAATCACTTTGCTGTACACCAGAAACATAAAAAATACATTAAAAAAAATAAAATGATCCTGTGGATTGCAAAATTGCAAAGTTCAGTTGCATTTACAGCATCAGCAGACCTCATGCAATATTAGGGCATTAACTGAGACAGAATGGAAGACCCCATAACTGAAACGGGAAAATAGGGGAGTACCGGGGTGACTTAGGCTACTCCGCCCTCCACTGAGCATTCCTTCCAAGCAGAAGTGGAGTCTCCCACCCCACACATCTGATGGAGATGCTCCTGCTTTGCTTGGAGACCTTGCCTCAGACTGTCACCTTGTAAGTGGTGGCCAAGTTGCCTCATTCTTCCTTTCTATCACTTCTCATTTGCCTCTGTGTCTACAAATAGGGTCAGATCCCAGCAGGCACCCGGAAGCCAGTTACAAAGTCAAACCCTAATGGAGAAGCTTCACACGACAAAAGACTTTGGTTCATTTATACGGCAAAAACCTGAAGAATGTCAAAGACAATGAATTCAGTGAGTCTTAGATTAGGGAAAAAGGAATACTTTCAGATTGAAATGCATTTATTGACAGGTGCTCAAGCAGATGGGAGTGATTCTAATAGTTTGCTTACAGTTGTCTAAAACCTGAACTCAATGGTGGCCAGTGCTAAATGGGATAAAGTTACAAGAAATTCCTTTTTATAAAACAGAGGAGGGGAGATAGGAATGCCAGAATGGATTTACCAAATGTATCTACTCACTCATCCTTCACTTACGTCCAGTAAGAGCACTCTGAATACACTCTCTTCATTACAGCTTCAGAAGTACAATGGTGAGGGATACATCAGACTTTTCAAAGCGCTCTAGTAACTGTTTTCTGTAATCTGGGGATGCAGGTAGGTAATTCTGCCATTGAAATGGGCTTTTTAATTTCAACAGGGTTAATGGAATCCTAGGCAGTGGCCAGAAGAAACACTTAAAAATCAAAGTGGGCATGATTACTAAAATAGACAGCACGGTAGGAACAATAATCAGACTGGCTGTAGATCACATAGACCCTAGGACAAAACTGCCCACTAATTTCCTAGCAAATAGGGGCTTCACTTAAGTATCCATGATCGAATAGCACTGCCCCTCACCTAATTCCCATCCTGAGTAAGTTTATTGACTTAGAGTCTCTTGAAGGAAAGGGGAGGTAAGATACTCTTGAAGAAGACTCCAGCAATAACATCACCAGCACATTCTGTAAATTATCCCCCTAGTCTTCCCTTAAGGGATTTGTGTTCACTTACCAGGATAATTATGGCAAAGACTAGCTGGGATCCAGAAGACTACTATGGTCTACTGGTAAGTGTGGGGCTTTACTGGGACTAGGTGATTAAAGAGTTTTTATCTGAGTCAGCCTCATGGTGGGTTCAAGGGGACTCCTAGCCCATTCCATAGTTGTTTCTTGAATAAACAAATGGATAGTTGGAACACAAGTACTCAACACTGGCAGAATTTTCACATTGACCTTGTGATCTGTGAAATATATACTAGAACTGTAGGAAGGGCCAAATGGAAGTCTTTGAAGCTTTTCCTGCCAAAAGGCAAAGCCAGAGCAATACCGCATTTCTAGGGAAATCAGAGACTTGTATCACCATCAGAGACTTGATTATTCTTAGCACAATCCTGTTTCACTTCCCTCTTTTGCCAGTGCAAAATGAGTCTTGGGTAGTTAGAGTGGATTATCATAAGTGTAATCAGGTGGTGACTCAAACTGTCGCTGCTATTTCAAATATGGTCTCTTTTCTAACGCAAATCAAAGCCTCCCCCAGCATCTGAAATCATAGCCATTGATCTATTTACTTTCGCTTCACAGGGACACCAGAACACTCACTTTCTTACCTCAGGGTGTGTCTGTGCAAGAATCCAGTCTGCAGAGATCTTGCTCATCTCACTGTCTCACGTAGGACCTGGCTCTGGTCTATGCATTGAGATAATCATCATGCCAACAGGACCTAAATAACATTTTTAAATGTTTTCAGATGTTCAGAGCTCCATCATTTAGTTAGGGGGAACCTGCTTTAAAGCACAGGGAGCTCAGCTTGGTGCTCTGTGATGGGTGGGTTGGGGGTGGGGGGGGGGAGGGAGGTCCAAGAGGGAGGAGATATATGTATACAAATAGCTGATTCACTTCATTGTACAGTAGAAACTAACATGACATTGTAAAGCAATCATACTCCAATTAAAAAAAAAAGAGTAAGTCAAGAAATTGTCTAAGTATCCAACAACAAGGGCATGAACCAAATCATGTTTCACTTATACCATGAAAAGAAACTTATGAGGAGCTTGAAATGCCTCGGCAAGTTTTTTATATTAAGTGAATAAATGATACAATGTAACTATGCACAGAAAAAGTTATTAACAATATAATCAATGGTAAGGGTCCAGCAATAAAGGCACTCATATTGCTGATGTAAATGTAAATTCCACAACCTTTTTGAAAAATAATTTGTCAGTATACATCAAGAGCCTTAAATAATGTTCCTATTATTTGTGCCAAGGATTTCACTTCAAGGAATATCCCCTAAAATTATTCAGAAATGCAACTAAAGCTTTAGAAACAAAAATGTTCAATGCAGAATTATTTTTATTAACCAAACTTGGAAACAACTTAAAACCCTCAAATGTAGGAACCATTACATTAATTAAATTATGACACCTGTATAAAATGGAATATTATATAAAGATTACATTTAACTCACATTTTGATACTATTTTAAAAGTCTGTGATATGCTAACTAATAAAGCAAGATATAAATTTACATAAACTATGAGGTCAATCTATTAAATATGTGTACTTCTATAGAAAGACTGACTCAGAGACCTAAGTCAGCATAGGTCAAGGATTTTTCAGTGAAGCACTGTTGGTAATAGTAAAAAATCTGTAATGACTTAAATGTCTATCAATGGGATTAGTTCAATAAATTATGGCATATCCATTCAATAGAATAATATAGGGCTGTTGAAAAGAATCAGGTCAGAGTAAACGTACTAACATGGAAATACTTGCCAAGATACCGAGTTAAGTGGCATTTAATGAAATATTTAACAAGATTTAGTGAAAGAACAAAAGAATTCAATTTTCATTAAATTAATAACATATATGCACATGTAGAAATGAGGGGGATAAATCTCAAACATTTAACAGTGATTATCTCAGGGAGTCAGAATTATAAGAAACATTTGCTTCACCTTGCATAATTTCTGCAATGTAACCAGCATGTATTAGGTTTGTAATCAAAAATAACCTTTTAACTTTAAAATTTTTAATGAAAGCATGAATACCACCAAAATGTAAGATTGTTTGTATCTGCAGGTTTATTGGCAATTTTAATGTGTCGTATACCTTGAATTATTTCAAATTATCTGTAGAGTTTTTCCTACTCTATTAAGGAAAATAATAGTTAGAAAAATGATAACAGTGAATATCTTTGGTTACTGAAACATGGTAGGTTCCCATGCTGCATTTTCTACGTTTTTCATATTTCCAAAAATGGGTTTGGATTTGAATGTATTATTATGTTATTATATTATTGTATCATATAATATGTTGTTTTTGCCCTGCCCAATATCACCTCCTTTAGGCATTTGTTCTTCTCTATGCCATATAATCCTAAGTAAATCTATTCTCTCTCCCAGAATTTGAGTTTCAGACAGACACACCCTGGGAGGAAAGGTGATTTTAGCTGAGTCATTTGCAGGTCCACAGCTTCCAAGGATACGATCCCTGAAACTTCCCTGATTCCTACCCTCCCCAAGGATCCATTGTTCATCTTTTATTTTGATGCTGGCTGTTCTCCAGAATCTCAGATAAATTCTTTCATATTTTTTTAATTAGAGTCAGTTTGTATTGCTTGCCACATGAGAACTTTAACTGATTCAAAAATCATAACCACAGCCTGGATTGCAGGGGACTGTGGGGAGTACAGTATTGGTTGTAAGGATAAGATGAAGCAAAAGAGAATCATATTTTACATTCCATGATGGGAAGGTAGCAGCTCATAGTACAAAATGGCAAAATGTTATTACTTGTGGCCATCTGGGACTGTGTGCCCTCTGAGAGTGAAGTGCTAGGGGACCAGGTAGGTACTGCAATAAACCAATTTAAAGGGAATGTAGAAGTGGGAATCATGAAGGATGGTATGTTTGTTTGGGGTTTTAAAAAAATATTTATTTATTTATTTGGCTGCACCAGGTCTTAGTTGCAGCACGTGGGATCTTCGTTGCCACGTGTGGGATCTCTTAGTTGCAGCATGCAGGACCTTTAGTTGTGGCATGCCAACTCTTAGTTGCAGCATGTGGGATCTAGGTTCCCGACCAGGGATTGAACCTGTGCCCCCTGCATTGGGAGTGTGGAGTCTTAGCCACTGGACCACCAGGGAAGTCCCTGATTGTTTGTTTTTTTTTTTTAATTAATTAATTAATTTATTTATTTTTGGCTGTGTTGGGTCTTCGTTTCTGTGCGAGGGCTTTCTCTAGCTGCGGCAAGCGGGGGCCACTCTTCATCGCGGTGCACGGGCCTCTCACTGTCACGGCCTCTCTTGTTGCGGAGCACAGGCTCCAGACACGCAGGCTCAGCAGTTGTGGCTCACGGGCCCAGTTGCTCTGTGGCATGTGGGATCCTCCCAGACCAGGGCTCGAACCCGTGTCCCCTGCATTGGCAGGCAGATTCTCAACCACTGTGCCACCAGGGAAGCCCCCTCCCTGATTGTTTTTAATGGTTGTAAATAACTTAAAACAAAAAAAAAAACAGTAGAAGCATTTGCTTGCATTTGATAGGGATAGCAGTACACATCTACTATCCTGGCTCAAGATATTACCTCTTGTTCTTTGCCACATGTGACTGACTGACTGCCTTATTATTCTTCAGGACTGCACATGAATTCACTACATTGATGATGGCATGCCAATAGGATCCAGAGAGCTGAAAATAGCAGACACCCAAGATGTCCTGCATGACTCAAATTTACAGCATTCGAAAATAAAAAATCCATGAAAATGAAAGATCCCACCACATTACAAAAGTTATGCCTTTAGTAGGTTAGAACGTGTCAAGGTATTTTCACTCATGTCACAGAAAGATATTCTATCTTTCACTAACAACCACAGGGAAGGTGGTACAATATTTGCTGGGCCTCTTTTTATTCTGGAGGCAGCATTTATAATTTCCTTTTTTCCTGCTCCAGTACATTTGCCAAGTGACTGAGAAAGCTGCCAGGTTTGATTTATGCTCAGAGCAAAGAGGTTCTCTAGCTAGTCCAGACTACAATACACACAGTTCTGGTAGTTGGGCCTTTTGCCTCAGCAGGTCTAATGCTCCTCAAAGAACTGAGTTAGCTCGGATGCTCTGAGAAGCTGTTGTAACTCACAGCAGGAAAGTGACAGTGCAGGGCCTGAAGATCAAACCTCTTTTAGCAAGTGACCCTGTTTCTTCAAACAAACCACCTGCTTAGCTAACAAAACTTCAGTCTTACTTCTTTTACGTTTGAATTCAATGACACAAGTATCCTACTAAGCATCACTTTAGTTGCAACCCCCAAAATTTCATGTGTAATTTTTCATTTCTTTCTGTTGATGCAGTTTAAATTTCCAGTGTGATTTCTTCTTAGGCCTGTTAGTTATTTATTTTAAATGTACTTTTAAATTTCCAAATCTGGGACTTCCCTGGTGGCGCAGTGGTTGAGAATCCACCTGCCAATGCAGGGTACATGGGTTCGAGCCCTGGTCCGGGAAGATCCCACATGCCGCAGAGCAACAAAGCCCGTGTGCCATAACTACTGAGCCTGTGCTCTAGAGCCTGAGAGCCACAACTACTCAGCCCACATGCCACAACTACTGAAGCCTGAGCGCCTAGAGCCCATGCTCTGCAACAAGAGAAGCCACCGCAATGAGAAGCCTGCACACCATAATGAAGAGTAGCTCCCGCTCGCCGCAACTAGAGAAAGCCCGCGCACAGCAACGAAGACCCAACGCAGCCAAAAATAAATAAATTTAAATAAAAAGAATATTTATTCTTTTATGTATGGCTTCTTTTGTTCAACATTATAGTTGTGAAATTCAGCCACACTGATGAATGTAGCTGTAGTTTGTTCATTTTCATTGCTGAAAATTTGCTTATCCATTCTACTGTTCATGGAAATTTGAGTCCTTTTCAATCTTTGGTTACTACAAGTAATGCTGCTATGAACACTCTTATCTCAACCTCTTGGTGCATGAATGTACCAAGTGTAAAAGTGCTGAGTAATAAAGTATGCATAGGTTCAACCTCCAAAGAAAATGCCAAAATGTTTAACAGATTCTTGGGTCAATTCATATACCTACCAGCAGTGCATGAGAGTTCCAGTTGCTTCACATCCTTACAGACCCCTTGGTATTGTTATTTACATTTTTATCATTCTGCAAAGTGTGTAATGATATTCCATTGTGATTTAAATCGGCATTTTCTAGTCAGTAATGATGAAATAAGTCTTCATATGTTCAGTGGTCATTTGGGTATCTTCTCAAATGAAGGGCCTGTTGCCCATTTTAAAATTGGATTTTCTATTTTTTTTTATTACTCTGTAGAATTTTTTTTTTTTTTTTTTTCGTATATTCTGCACACAAGTTCTTTGCCAGTTATATATACTGAAGTACTTTCTTCAACTCTTCGGACTGAGTTTTCACTCTCTCCATTGTGTCTTTTGAAGAATAGAAGTCTTTACTTTTAAAATCAATTTTTTTAAGGCTAGGATTTTTGTTTCACCTTTAAGAAGTGTTTCCCGGGCTTCCCTGGTGGCGCAGTGGTTGAGAATCTGCCTGCCAATGCAGGGGACACGGGTTCGAGCCCTGGTCTGGGAAGATCCCACATGCCGCGGAGCAACTGGGCCCGTGAGCCACAACTACTGAGCCTGAGCGTCTGGAGCCTCTGCTCCGCAACAAGAGAGGCCGCGATAGTGACAGGCCCGCGCACCGCGATGAAGAGTGGCCCCCACTCGCCGCAACTGGAGAAAGCCCTCACACAGAAACGAAGACCCAACACAGCCAAAAATAAACATAATAAATAAATAATAAATAAAAATTAAAAAAAAAAAAAAAAAGAAGTGTTTCCCTATCCCAAAGTAATGATGATATTTTCCTATATCAACTACTAGAAGCTTTATTATTTTGCCTTTCATACTGAAAGCTACAATCCACTTAGAATTGATTACTGAGTATAGTGTAAGAGCCAAATTTCATTTTCTTCCAATTTAGATATCCAATTAAGTACAATTTGTTAAAAATTCGTTGTCCCTACTGCTCTGTAGTGTCACCTTTGTCATAAATCATGTATCCACATACTACACTGTCTAAATTATCATAACTATCTATGAAGTCTTAATATTCAGTACAGTAAATGTTAAATCAAGCTTTCACTACAAAAATAAATACAAATTTATTGGAATCCATTATCTTTTTAGACAAAGCTGAATTTGCTTTGCTATTGTTTTGTTTAGGATTTTTTGCATCTATCTTTATGAGAAAGATTGTCCTTTAACTTTTTTCCTTATGATTTCCTTGTTGGGTTTTGGTATCAAGATGATGCTGGGTTCATAAAACAAACTTAGGGAGTGGTTCTTCTTTTCCTGTTCTATTTCTCTGAAAGAATTCATGTAATATTGGCATCATTTATTCCTTAAATATTGGAATTTACACTGAAATAGTCCATGAGTTGTGTGTTTGTATGTGTGTGTGCGAAGGTTTTAAATTTTGTATCGACTTTCTTTAATAATTGCAGGATTATTCAAATTTTTACTTCATTTTGCGTTTTTGAAAAGAAACTGTGTTCTATAATTGCTAAGTGCAATGGTATATACATATAAATTAGGTCAAGTTTGTTCATTGTGTTGTTCAAAATAGACCATATCCTTACTGATTTTTAAAAAAATCTGCTTATTCTATCAGTTACTGATAAAAGTGTATGAACATCTAATATTGTGGATTTGCCTATTTCTCCTTATAATTCTGTCAATTTATATATGTGTGTGTGTGTGTGTGTGTGTGTGTGTGTATGTTGGGAAACGCAGTCATGTACATACAGTCTGCCAGCCCCTGCTCAGCTGCATAAGAATGGGCCGTGGTCCTGGAACACTTCCTTACTAGGACATAAAAAGCCAACACAGCCTGTGCTGGGCTCTTGGCCTTGTGAGAGAATACCTTTTCCTGTTCTGGGCTTGATGTATATGTACTCCTTTGTTCTGCTTAAGCTTGTGTGTCAGTGGCCATCAGGCACGCCCCCAGCTTTCTGTATTTAGACCCTGAGCGGGAGGGGTTCGGGTCCTTCCACTGCAGCTTGATGTGAGATGATGTGGTCCCCTGGTTGGCTGCAGAACAGATCCGCTGGTCATGGGGGACCAATGCATCGCAAGAGGCTGGATCTTGTGCACATTTTATCACTCTTTCTTCTTGCTATAAGTAAACACTGGATTACTTGAGCCTGGTGTTTCTGTCTTCTGTTCTCAGCGACCTTGAATCATGCACTGGTTTCTTCCTTGGTTGGCACTTATCCCCCGTTTAACCTTGACCGCACTTCTAATAACATAACATTCCATCCTGTGGCACAGCCTGACCACCCAGTGAGCAGTAAAACAATGTATATATAGTGCTATACAATTATTAGTTCTTCACAATTTATATGTTTTACATGCAAATTGTGTGTGTGTGTGTGTGTGGGTGTGTGGGTGTGTGTATTCCTGTTAAATTGAAATCTTGGTTTAACATTTGCTATTTTTCTTTAAGAAGTGAACCTCTTTATCTTAAGGGTTTTTGCTTTAAAACTCAACTTTTTGTACGTATATTAATATAGAAGCAACCAGCTTTCTTTGGGTTAGAGCTAGCATAGTGTCTTTTTCCATATCCTTGTATTTTAATTGAACCAGCTAGTCTAATTACATTTAATGTAATCACTGGTGCATTCAGTTTAAATCTACCACCTCTCTATTTGCTTTTTATTTGTTTCATCTCCCCTGTGTCCCTCCTTCCCTCCTTGCTTGCATTCTTTTGGATTGACTTAGTGTTTTACAGTTCTTTTCCCCCAGCCATTCTTCCATTTCTCAGCCTTGTATTATATCCTCTTTTAGCTACTTTATTAGTGGTGTCCTAAAGGTTGCAACATGCATCCTAGACTTATCAAAACCTAATGTTATTCGGTACTTTTACCCACCTCCTGAACAACAGAAATACCATTTTCCTCCTTTCGATTTATGTGCATTGTTGTCGTGTTGTAAATTTTTCTATTATTTTAAATTCCACAAGGTAGTATTATTATTAGTTTAGGTAATGAATACTGATTGGATTAACTCCAGTGTTTACCATTTTCATTGTTCTTTATTGCTTCTTGCATCTCTGGTCTTCCACCTGGGAGTATAGTTTCATCTGCCTGAGTAATACCATTTAGTATGTCCTTCAGTGCAGGTCTTTTCATGGTCAATTCTCTCAATTTTTCTTGGTCTAAAAATATTTTCTCTTTTCTCTTTATTAGTTGAAGGATATTTTCTCAGTTGGTAGTTATTTTCTTTCGGCTGTTTAAAAATATCATTCCATTGTGTTCTGGCTTGCACTCCTTCAGTCTGGTTGTCAGTCAATCTAATTGTGGCTCTTTGTTATGTTTATCAACAAATATTTTTAGAGTCCTTTTATTTTGTTTTGGTCTTTTGGAACAGATAATAGAGAAATAGAATAACAAGCATGTTTCTTTACCAGTCCCTCTGTGAGCCACTGATTTATGCTGATAACAGGCTTTTAGGAAAAGGAGGCAGGGAAAACACGCTCTCAAACTGTGAAGAGCTATTTTTCATATGTATTGCTTATTTCTTGTTACTTAAAATTGCCTTCAAATTACATACAGTAAATAAAACTAGTCAAGCAGAAACAAATATCTCTATTGGTTGTATTTTAAGAGCTATAAGAAGTTTTATTTATTTGTAAATCTTTATTTTTTTTTTAACCACAGAACACAGCGTGGGATTATTTATTTGTTGAAAAACTGGATTATTCGTGCAGTGGAGTTTTCTATAGTCTGGATTTTGCTGATTACACCTCTGTGGCGTGGTTCAACGCGTTCCTCTTTCCTCATATACTCTGTGTTGGTAGTTTCTGAGAGTCACGCTTCATTTTTTGGCAAGATTTTTTCAAAGATTGTTTTGTGTTCTTCCATCAGGAGGCACATAACGTTTGATTGTTTTTTGTGTATAATGTTAGCAGCCATTGATCATCAATGGTAAGATCCATTAATTTATTGCAAATGAATTATATCCAATTCAATTATTTCCTCTTTGCTTATTATCTGAAATACTTCTCTAAAAAATAACTTTCTGTCATCTACTGTTTAGTTACTCAGTAGCAGAGTGTGTATAGGAAAGGCAGAATAAATGCCCGATTATTTCACCTTTATTTACCAGTTTTCTAAATGATGGCTTGGTTTACCAGCATCCTCTAATGGTAACCTATATAGGCTATTTTTTTCGGGGGAGGGGTGTGTAATTAGGAACTTGTGGATTTAAATATATTTGATGTGTTTCAATCTGTTGCAGTTATCTTTGTTCTCAGATTGTTCCAACTTTGTCCTGTCCTATTTCTGAACATTCTATTCTTTCTTAGTTCTGTTTTCCACTAGCATTTGACTGGTTTCTTCAAGCCCTCTGAATGTATCTTTAGGCCCAGGTATTTCCTCAGAGAGACTCTTATTCTGTGTCTTGGCTTCATAAAATACCGATTTGCTTCTTTGATCATGTAGTTCAAATCTGACATCTTTTTAAAATTTCTTCTATTTCTTTCAAATTATTTTTAAACTCTGTGTAAACCATTTTTCAGTCACTTGATGTGTTCTATTCTTTATAGAAAGGAACACTCCCCAAAGAAAACGGAAAATGAAGCAATTCTAAATAAGATGGCACAAATCCGGGCATTTCATGAAAATCTAACCTGCATTTAAGGTCCGCATATACTTGAATATAGCATCTTCGTATATTTTTTCACTAAGTTTTTAAATTCTAAGTACATCCCTCTTCACAGCTGTGAGATCTGGTAACTCCACTGTACTTTTCAGCCGGTCTTCCCTGTCTAGAGGTGTGTCTTCTGTTGGAGTTACCCCTGAGGCAACATTTTTGACAATATTCACTTCTTCGGATACTTCTGTGATGGGCAGGCCGTCTTCAGAGACACTGATGTTTCTGTTCTCACACAGATCCCAAGAACCTACATCTTTCAACGTGTCTACACCTTCTTCAAGGGTTTTCATTCTAAATGACTTCTTCCTTCTCCGGAAGCTTCCTTTTTTTTCCTCAAAACTTCAGCTGAGAAGTAATCTTTATTTATTCATCTATGTTTAACTTCAGTTTTATTTATTATTGCTTCACATGTTTCACAGAACTTTCATTTAATATTTCAGCAGCGGCTGGTGGTGTGCTTTCCTCCACTGAAGATTGTGCGTGCAGAGGAAAACAGAGCAGATTCTAAGCATCACACAGTGCAGCGGCCTCTTTTTCTTTAACACTTATTTCTTTTTAATTTATTTATTTTTAAAGAAGTATAGTTAATTTACAAAGATGTGTTATCTTCAGGTGTACAGCAAAGTGATTCAGTTATACATATACATATATATGTACATATATATATTCTCTTTCAGAGTGTTTTCCATTATACATTATTACAAGATATTGAATATAGTTCCCTGTGCTATACAGTAGGTCCTTGTTTTTTATCTATTTTATATATAGTAATGTGTATCTGTTAACCCCAAATTCCTAATTTGTCCCTTCCCCTGTTTCCGTTTTGGTAACCATAAGTTTCTTTTCTATGTCCGTGAGTCTATGATTTATAAATAAGTTCATTTGTGTCATATTTTATATCACATAGAAGTGATATCATACGATATTTGTCTTTCTCTGCCTGACTTACTTCACTTAGTATGATAATCCCTAGGTCCATCCACGTTGCTGCAAATGGCATTATTTGTGAATCGCTTTCATTCTCCACCCTTGAATTTTCGCCACCTAAGGGTGAAACTTTGTCTCTACCACATCCAGAAAGTGTCACTTCCAAAAATGAAAGACTTTGATCAGCACTAGATCAGGTCTCCTACTGTACCAGCTTCAGCTTTGATCCTGTGCTATGTGATGTGGATTCTGTCTGAAGGATATGCTGGCGTCTGAAGTATTCCTTAAATTTTCGTACAGCAAGGCAGTTGGCTTATGCTGACACTATTCTCTCCGTCCACAGATCTCCTTGTCGTGGAATCTGAAGGACCAAGTTGTCTTCAGGTTGCTCAGTCCTAGATTTTTTTTTTCTTTTCTGTATCCACAAATTTCTGAAAGTCTTCACAATGTTGGAAGAATTCTTCTACCACAAGTTTCTCTTTTGTTGTTTTCTATAGTGTCCCCTGTTTCATTATTCAAAACTCTTTAGAAAATCTTGAAATCTTTTGATTATTAAGGAAGTATACAAGTTAGAATCAGTTTCAATTGTAAACAACAGAAAACTCAAAAAACAGCTTAAGATACAAATTTCTCTCGCATACACATAAATAAAATATGATCTGAGAGGCTCTGTCTGATGGGTGTTTATCCCAGTTTTACTTGCTGCAATATTATATGACTGCTTATTTCCCAACCTATTCCAGACTGTCCATTAACAGTACTTTGTTTCCTTTTTTTCCGTTTCCTACATTCCATTGGCTACACCAAGTTTTCTCCTTTTACTTTGCAAGTTTTCCATTCTGTATTTTTTTATCTTATGATAGTTGCCCTTATCTCAAGAACCAAACTGAATTGATTTCTTAGACTTCTCCACATCTCTATCTTCCCCTATTAAGACACGTACCATAGCACACTCACGTCACTTTAATCATGCCTCTGCCAACCCCACATTGATTAGAGATACAATTTTAGTTCTGAAGAATTTTTAAATATTTTTGTTTCAAAAAATTTGTGTCCTTGTTTTTTTTTTTTTTGTACACTTTTTTTTTTTTTGGCTGTGTTGGGTCTTCGTTGCTCTGCGCAGGCTTTCTCTAGTTGTGGTGAGCGGGGGCTTCTCTTGTTGCGGTGCATGGGCTCTAGGCGCGTGGGCTTCAGTAGTTGTGGCACGCGGGCTCAGTAGTTCGGGTGCGTGGGCTTCAGTAGTTGTGGCACGCGGGCTCAGTAGTTGTGGCACACGGGCTCAGTAGTTGTGGCTCACAGGCTCTAGAGCACAGGCTCAGCAGTTGTGGCACACGGGCTTAGTTGCTCCACAGCATGTGGGATCTTCCCGGACCAGGGCTCGAACCCGTGTCCCCTGCACTGCCAGGCAGATTCTTAACCACTGCGCCACCAGGGGAGTCCTGTCTTTGCTTTTTCACTAATTTGTTTCATCATATTTATTTTCTATATCTCTTGCAGCATCCTCAGGAATTGTTCTCATTTGAGTGCTTCTCCAGTAGTATTTTTTTTTAATCGATTTCTGTCTGACAAACCTGAAGAATTATATGCCTGGTGATGTCTTTAATATTGTTAATGTACATATTTAAATGACAGTTTGACTGAATATAAAAGTCTAGGTACAAAGAACTACTTCAGTGCTTCAAAATATCACCCCAGGCTTCCCTGGTGGCGCAGTGGTTGAGAATCTGCCTGCCAATGCAGGGGACACGGGTTCGAGCCCTGGTCTGGGAAGATCCCACATGCCACGGTGCAGCTGGGCCCATGAGCCACAATTACTGAGCCTGCGCGTCTGGAGCCTGTGCTCCGCAACAAGAGAGGCCGCGATAGTGGGGGGCCCGCGCACCGCAGTGAAGAGTGGTCCCCACTTGCCACAACTAGAGAAAGCCCTCGCACAGAAACGAAGACCCAACACAGCCATAAATAAATAAATAAATAAAATTTAAAAAAAAAAATCACCCCACTGTCTTCCTGTATCCAAAGTCCCTTTGTCTGTATGATGTCAATCTAATTCTTGTTTCTTTGAAGAAGACTGGCTCTTTGTGTGAGCTTTTTAACATTATCATTGTCTTTGCTCTTCTTAAATTTTATTATAATATGTCTAGGTATAGGTTTTTCCTTATCTGTCCTCTTTGGCATTCTCTGAGCCCTTTACATGTAGAGTCTTTCATCCTTAATTTTGAGGAATTTATCACCGTTCACTTGAAATATTTCCTCCCCTCAGTTTGTTTTTTTCTTTACTTCATAGGCTCTTTTATCCAGATATTGGCACTTCTACACTTCATTTCACTTACCTTTATCCTCTTCCCCCTTCTATTTGATCTTATTCCCAAATTCCTGCTTTGGGTGTATCCATCACTATTATTTTCATGGAGCCAGAATATCTGTGTTTAAATCCTGGCTCCGCCTCAGGCAATTTACTTAACCTCTTTGTGCCTCAATATCTTCATCTGTAACGTAGGAATAATCCTAGCTCCTGCCTCACAGAGTTATTGTGGGAACTAAATGAGTTAATATATGAAACACACGTAGAGCATTGCCGGGTACAAAGTAAATAATACATACATTCAAACTGTTACTATTATTATTATTAATAATTGTTCTTCTATTTTCATACCTGTCATTTCTACTTATCCCTTTTTTGACCTCTTGTATCAGCTTCATATTATTTATGTCTTCTGTGAGGATATATGTTGCTTATTTTAAATTCATGATTCATCTGTACCAATAACTCTGCTTTCAGAATTCACGTGGTGTACGCTATTCGGTTTTGTTGTTTTTCTAGTTAGCTGTATGTTTTCGGGAAGAGCCATGCCTAGGTCTGGTTTCTCTTCTTGGTGACTTTAAGGTAATAGAGAAGATGTGCCTCCGTGCAGAGAGCCCCAGGTACCACACAGCAGCGATCCGTAGCCCTGTTTCAGGCCACCACACTGGCAAACTCCTGGTCAGGGATTTGCTCTTAAAAGTGTTAGCGAGATGCTGCCGCGCTGGAAAGAAAGAATCTGAGCATGTGATGCACGGGTCCTGCAGTTCGGAGTGGGAGTGGGTGCAGGTGTGAGAGCTTAGCACCTGCTTCCATCAGTGTCTCACCTCACCCCACCCCAGCAGGGCTTCTAGGTCGCCCTGAAATTACCCTGAGACACCATCTGGCCTGGCTATTGCTTCCGTGATGATCCTCTCAAGGCCATGTGTGGGAGAAGCCAGGTTAGAATTTAAAGCTCTGGTCTGGCTTCCTTGGTCCCTGGGCGTTCTCCTCCCTAGGCCGAGGCCCCCTCTGGCCATCCCCTCACTCACACCAGTTTGTGAGTCCTCCTGTCTATACTGGGTTTCCCACAATGTTTCTGTTGGGCCTTCAGACCCTCACTTGGCTCTCACTTCTGATTTGGGGAGATAGAACCAGCAGCCTAAGAGGGCTGCCTTCTTATCAGGAGCCAGGAGTCTCCTCTTCACAGGAAACTTCTAGGCCTTTTTCTCTTTGGTTTCAAAGATAAACTTAATGGTCAAACACTATGAGTTTCTTGGATGACACTACTCACTCTTAAGGTCACCATTGACCTGGGCTCTTTGAGATAAGGATTCATGGAAAGAAGACCACATACTCCCTACCTCCCACCCCAGAGGAGGGACTATTTTTTCTTTCTCTCTCTCTTTTTTTTTTTTTTTTTTTGCCTTTCTTTTCTTTTCCTTCTCCTTCCCCTTCCCGTTCTTCTTCTCTTCCTCCTCCTCCTCCTTCTTCTTCTTCTTTTACTTCTTCTCGTCCTCCTCCCCCTCCTCTTTCTCCTTCTTCTTTTCTTCACAGAGCCTTGCACATAATGGCCTCTTGATAAATACATAATGACGTGACTTGGATCTATATCTAACTCTTGTCATGCGATGTTTTCAAATGAACCAATGAGACCACCTGTAATAGAAAGAGACTGGAGCTTCCCTGGTGGCTTAGCAGGTGAGAATCCACCTGCCAATGCAGGGGACATGGGTTCGAGTCCTGGTCTGGGAAGATCCCACATGCCGCGGAGCAACTAAGCCCGTGTGCCAGAACTGCTGAGCCTGTGCTCTACAGCCTGTGAGCCACAACTACTGAGCCCGTGTGCCACAACTACTGAGCCCACGTGCCACAACTACTGAAGCCCACGCACCACAACTACTGGGCCCGTGTGCTACAACTACTGAGCCCATGTGCCACAACTACTGAAACCCAAGTGCCTGGAGCGTGTGCTCCGCAACAAGAGAAGCCACCGCAATGAGAAGCCTGCGCACCGCAACGAAGAGTAGCCCCAGCTCACCACAACTAGAGAAAGCCCGTGAGCAGCAACAAAGACCCAGTGCAGCCAAAAATAAATAAATAAATAAGAAAGAGTCTGCCTTTCTTTTCTTAATTTTAAGTCTGAGTAACTGAAAATTCTGATGAAGGGTGCGTGCAAGTGTATAACAAATTCCTTACGTGATTAGTCAAGCTACCCGACTTGAAACAAGTTTTATTTTTCTCTCTGTTACTGGTAAACTGCATGGCCTACTTTTACTTGGCTCAGATCAAGTTTGATCAACGTGTTTGGCACATAAATGAATACATCCCTAAATAAATCAACCTGTTTGGGCAAAACAAATGAATCTATTATGACAGGAGCCAAGCAGAAACTTCCCCTGCAACTTTCCTACGAATATGACACACGATCAGTGTCTAAAGGTTTCCCCACCACCTCAGGGAGCAGAGCTGCACCTGCCTTGCTGCACGTTGCAGTTTACACAGACTGTGTCACACTGTTGCTTTGACTAAGAACTCAGTGATGGACAGATTAATTTACCTGGAGAGTGTCCGATCTTAATCTCAAATCTGCCTCTGCTTTTGGTGCGAATGTTGAGAATTCTGAGAAAGAAAACAGAAATGCTCTCCTATCTGGCATGTGAAAGACAAATGATTAATTGTGCTTTAATTTTTAACAGCATTCTTTTGAAAGTGCCTACATAAGCCCATGGAAATAGAAGTTTCTGCCATATGCATGTTGCTTTCAAGTCCACTGAAAGTATAGTTTCTCACACTTGGTAGTTCATAGTGAATTATCTTGGTTCTCAGTGATGAGTGGGTACCTGTATAACAAGGAAATTTGTGTCTCTTTTTTAAAAATAATTAATTAATTAATTAATTTGGTTGCACCGGGTCTTAGTTGTGGCAGGAGGGTTCCTTAGTTGTGGCATGTGAACTCTTAGTTGCGGCATGCGTGTGAGATCTAGTTCCCTGACCAGGGGTCGAACCCTCACCCCCTGCACTGGGAGCGTGGAGTCTTATCCACTGCGCCACCAGGGAAGTCCCAAATTTGTGGCTCTTGACGGTTCACACACAGCCTCAGATATTCTATACTCAGTTATGTATATTTGAGATGACCACTGGCAGCTAAAGTATATTCTTGGACTGCAGTGAGGCTTATTTTAGAGGCAGCACTGAGGAGCAAAGTAACATAGTCTTGGGAATTAAATAGACGTCAGATTGAGCCCTGGCTCTGCCACCAAGTTAAAGCTCCAGGCATGTAACGTCATCTTTCTGGGCCTAAGTGTCCTCATCTGCCTATGATGGTAATTAAGTGAGATGATGTATGGAAAGTGTCTGATACATAAGAGATGTTTAAATGATAGTTTCAATGAGCCATTAAAGTTGTAACATTTACTTAATAAGCATTTATTTATTCATATTGTGTGCTGATTTCCAGGAAAGGATAAAACACAAATGTTTTCTGTCTTTCAATCACGTATATCTCAATACGTAGAAAATTTGTTACATATATGCATATTGGATTCATGCATATGAATAAATATGTCACATACCTCCCATATAACTCTCAAAATTAGAAATTGAAGAGTCAATGGGAAATTCCACTTCTTTTTTTAGAGTTTGAATTGCTCCAGATCCTTGGAATGACCATAATATCAATTGTATATAAACTGAAGTATTATATAGCTACATATTTCTGATTTATCACATTCACTTGTTCAGGGATGCAATAAAATGTTGTGACATCTTACTTCATCACTTTTATTCATGCCCTTAGCTTCAGCACTTTTTATTACAAATTTTAGAGATATATGAAATAAATCATTTTAGACCTGTTTTTAAAAATTTTGCATAAGACAGAATACTTCCAATATTTTAATAAAATTAATGCTGTTATATCAAAACTTGATAAAGATAGCACCAAAAAAAATAATAAAACCCTTATAGCCCATCTCACTAATACATGTCACTGCAAAAATTGCAAATAAGGTTATTTTCAATGGAGCACAGTAATACATTCATAAAATAATTCATAAATATCAGGTAGAGTTCATTATAGGAGCATAAGAATGGTGCAAAATTGGGAATTCTATAAATGCAGTTCCCTGTATTAGTATATAAAAAGCACATGATCTGTGGTGGGTTTGTAATGTGTCAACGTGTCCAGGCTGAATCAAATTCCTTCCCTTAATTATAGAATAAATCAGTTGAAGTAATGAAAATATTAACAACTATGAACAATTTGTGCATATATAAGCAATGACAACTCCTTAAGCTGACCAAAAGCAGTAATAAAATGTTATCAATTTTAAGACATATTCTGATTTCAGAGGTTTAAAATGTCAAAAAGATGTGCCTCTAATAATCAGTGAAATATGGCGTTTCAAATTGTGGAGGAAAAGATGGGATATTTATTGCAGTCAACACATTTGACAGTACGAAAACCATTCTCTTTGACAAAATAAAAATGTACACAAATCACAAAACAAATGACAAATTATAACAGTTATTTTTAAAACATGAATGGGGAGAAGTATGACAAAGGGTTAATTACCTTACTATAAAAAGAATTCTTATAAATTAATAAGGAAATGATCAATAGTTAAGAAAAATGGGCCAAAGACATAAGCAGACAGATCTCTGCAAAGAGACATATGGACAAGAAATCAGTGACAGTGTACTCAACTTCACTCTTTAAAATGCAAATTAAAACAAAATACTATTTACACTTATCAGATTGGCAAAAATTTTAAACTTTGATAACACCCAGTATTGCTAAGAGTAAGGGAAACTAAACACATTTATACACTATTATTGGTGGAAGCATAAATGGCACATCAAATTTAAAATTTTGTTCTTGGCTTTATAGAAATTATGTCAGTGATTTGTAAAGTCCTCTAAAATGGAGTATTTGAACACAGATTTATCAACCATGTGCTTTTGTAATCAAACCAATCTAGATGAAGGCTGGGCCTTAGGATTTGATGTCGAGAAGGAAAGAAGCTAGGCTCCTAGTAACCCTATATATATATACTTCAGGGTTTTCTTTAAGGTCCGTTCACAACTCCATGTAAGTGCTTGTATACATGGTTCTGCCCGTAAATGCCGCTTGGAGCTTGGAGCCTGGCAGCCCTGTGGGTGTCTCTCATTTCCAGTTCTTACTTGCCGTGGGACTTGGGTAAGACACTTTCATTAAGACTTGGAAAATAGGTAGAACAATAGCTGTTTCCCAGAACTGTGATATGAACGGAATGAGATAACTTATATAAAGCTTTTATGATGTTACCTGACACATAGTATACTTAATAAATACTGTTATTATTATTTTATAATCAGCTCACAATCTTGGCTATTGGCCCATTTTAAAATGCTGTCTTGTGCTTAATTTAATAGGGTTCTGGAGAAAAGGAAGCTTTTTGGATTCAGCAGTTCATCTGTAAATGCCTTTCTTTTTGTAGACATCCACGTGCCGATTGTTGTTTTTGTTTTAATTCTTGACATAAAGTTCACACCTCACATCTTTGGTCAACACTCACGTAGTGTTCCAGGCCCTTCTCCTGTCTTAAGATGACTTCAGGTCAGGATAGCCATGTGCAAAAATATCCTGCATTTCATGATGGTTCAACTTCTCTGTAGAAGCCAAGTTGGCTGAAGGGACAGCTAACTCAAAGAATGTCACACTTTGCTGGTTGGAATCTGTAGTTGGAACTCTGGTGGCATCTATTCATAGCAGTCCCATGGTGACATTGCATTTGTGTTTTGGAGGGAGACTCTGAGGAAAAGCTACTTACTGCTCTTTCAGAACTGAAAAAACTCCAGGTGAAAATCAGCTACAATGAAATATATGTATATGTGAAACTGAATATTGAATATATATAGAATATTGAAAAATATATATTTCATATATATAATATATACATTATATATTTTTTAATCAAAATATAGTTGTATCTTGCTTTGAAATCAGAGAATCTGACACGCTTGAGCCAGGTACGAAGAGTGGAGATTTGAGTGGATTCGATAAAGACCTTAGTTGGAACCAAGTAGTTGAACATGAAGTGATGTTTACCTCTGGAATGCGATCATGTCAGTTGATACGTGCACATGTCCTGTTATATGGAGGAGTGAGAGCTAAACTATAAACACATGCATTGGGCTAATTTTATGAAGTCATCTTAACCGTGGAATAACTTCTAGCTTTCAAGCAGAAAGAGAAAGTTAATTATTGCTGAATTAATAAGCCCAAAACTGCTCTGGAATCATTGGTATTAGTATATCTAAATGGAGAAGGTAGGAATCAGAAGGGGGTGGTGAGCATCAGAAACTGAGAGGTCAGGAGGGCACATCCAGCTGCGTCTAAATTGATGAGCCACACAACTCACATCTTTTGTCCTGATTGTACGCTGCATCTGAAAGATGCTCTGGGCTGCAAGTAACAGAAATCTCAAACGGTCCTAAACGTGAAGGAAAGGTATTATTTCACAGAGCCGGAAGTCTAAATGTAGGACAGGCTCCAGATGCAGCGTAATGAAGGCTCTGGCTCTGTTTAATTGTTATTGTTCTGCCCTGTGTGTCTAGCTTTGCCCTTAGCCTGTTTCCACTATTATTACAAGAGGAGGGAAAGGGAGGCGAGGAGAGGGAGGAGAGGAGGAGAGAGAGGGCTTTCCCATCAGCCTCATTAAGTAGCAGCTGTCAGTGGCCACTATTGCATCGCACATTATTGCCATGGACACGTCACGTGCTGATTGGCTTAAATGTCATCCCTGAGTCAATTACTTGACCAGAGGATGGAATTAATGTTATTGGCCTAGACCAGAGAGAGACCTCAAATCTCCCAATTAGAGGATAGAGTCAGATTCCCCTTTATCACACAAGCTGCATATGAACAAAATTGGAGCTCGGTTAGATAGAATATGATGGGGGCTGGATGGGGAATGTATGCCTGATAGACAGCTAGCAGATTATACCACATATACTAATTAAGCAACCTCTGACCAGGAATCAAAATTTTAAAATTCACTGTCCATAGGGCATAAAAGACTGATCACTTTGCAAGTTATACCTCTCATAAGTTAATATATTAGCATCTGAGTTTATACAATTATCTCTCCAGGTCTTCACAGGACTAAACCATTCTTGATGTGTCGACAAAACAGGTATCTGGGGACTTCTCTGGTGGTACAGTGGTTGGGAATCTGCTTGCCAACGCAGGGGACAGGGGTTCGAGCCCTGGTCCGGGAAGATCCCACATGCCGCGGAGCAGCTAAGCCCGTGAGCCACACGGCCCACGTGCCCGTGCTCGGCAACAAAGACAAGCCACCGCGATGAGGGGCCCGCGCACTGCAACGAAGAGTGGCCCCTGCTCATCGCAACTAGAGAAAACCTATGCGCAGCAATGCAGACCCAACGTAGCCAAAAATAAATAAATAAATTAAAAAAAACAAAACAAAAAAACAGGTATCTGTGCCTGCATTTCTGAGGACCAGCCACACACCACAGAATATAATGATTTCACCAAGGGGGCTTTAGTTGGCGTTCACTGATGACCCCCTTCTTGTCATATTTCGAGCTTTCATCATTCATATTCTATATTTCATCAACTTTCAGTACATAATTGCTCTAAATGCATCAGTGGGAGCACTCTAAGTTTGTACCCTGGTTTAAAGTCTCAATCCAGTGCAAATACAAGTCCAAATGATTTCCTTTCCTCCCCACTTATTATGTTCTTTTAATTCTTATATATTTATATAACTATATAAATTTATTTAAACGTGCAACATTTTTTTGTTTATTATCTGTCACATCCACTGGACTAAGGGTAATGAGGACAGAGGCTTTGTCTGTTTTATTCACCACTGTAGCCCAGGACCTTA
The DNA here is from genome assembly GCF_028023285.1 of Balaenoptera ricei. NCBI lineage: Eukaryota > Metazoa > Chordata > Mammalia > Artiodactyla > Balaenopteridae > Balaenoptera > Balaenoptera ricei. Next base: position 107,807,181 of record NC_082654.1, on the reverse strand, counting down.
GTCTAAGCCTGGGCACTATTCTGTGCCAGGCATGTAGTTGGCCTTCAATAAATTCCAGGCAGTCCTTGCTTTGCACTGTTAGTGTGATACCATAAAATGACTGTGTAAAGCATTCTTAATAAACTATGGAAAAAGTTAGAATTGTTCCATGATCATTAAAAATGTTTGTCGAAACAAAAACTCTAATGTCAGTTATAAATGCATAGCAAAATGAGAAAAGAGTGAAACTCATATTCACTTAGTATACTGTAGTTTAAAAATTAGAAACATAGGAAAAAATAAAGTGTTTTATACCTTTGCAAAAAATTTATTGAGTGGTTTGCTTCTGTATGTCTATTCTCTACTTCACTAATTCCTGGTTTTACATTCAATATATTCACCCTTGTGCTTTCTTTTGTTTTATACTGTTCTTTTCTTCCTAGCTTTTTGAGCTGCAATTTTTTTAAAAAAAAATTTTATTGGAGTATAGTTGATTTACAATGTTGTGTTAGTTTCTGCTGTACAGCAAAGTGAACCAGTTATACATATGTCCACTGTCTTTTAGATTCTTTCCCCATACAGGTCATTACAGAGTATTGAGTAGAGTTCCCTGTGCTATACAGTAGGTCCTTATTAATTATCTATTTTATATATAGCAGTGTGTATATGTCAATCCCAATTTCCCAATTTATCTCTCTCCTGCCTTTCCCCCCGGTAACCATAACTTTTTACATCTGTGACTCTATTTCTGTTTTGTAAATAATGAACCACAAATTTCGCTCATTACTTTTTGTTCTTTCATTTTTATTGAAAAAGTATTTATTGCTATTAATTTTTCTCTAATCACTGCTTTAAATACATCCTGTAGATTCTGATATATAGTGTTTTCATTGCCTATTACTTGTTTAAAATCATATACTTTCAGCTTGTATTTCTCCTTTTAGCCAAGGGTTGTTTAATAAAAGATTTTGTTTTTATATCTCTGTGACTATTCTGATATGAGGACTGCTACCTCTGCTTTCTTTTTGTTTCCATTTGCCTGGTATACTTTCATTCATCCCTTCATGTTTAGCCTTTCTGAAACACTTTGTTTTAGGTGTGTCTCTTGTACATAGCATGCAGTTGAGTTTAGTTTTGTGAGCAAAATTGGAAATCTTTTTGTTTTAATAAATAAATCAAGGACTTCCCTGGTGGTGCAGTGGTTAAGAATCCACCTGCCAATGCAGGGGACACAGGTTTGAGCCCTGGTCCTGGAAGATCCCACGTGCCGCGGAGCAACTAAGCCCATGCGCCACAACTACTGAGCCCGCGGGCCACAACTGCTGAAGCCCGTGCACCTAGAGCCCGTGCTTTGCAGCAAGAGGAGCCACTGCAATGAGAAGCCCTCGCACTGCAACAAAGAGTAGCCCCCGCTCGCTGCAACTAGAGAAAGCCCACACGCAGCAACAAAGACCCAACGCAGCCAAAATAATTAATTAATTAATTTTTAAATTTTTTAAAAAACCACTCCCTGCTCCCCTCTCCCCCCCCAGCCCCTGACAACCACCATTCTACTTTCTGTCTCCATGAAGCTGACAACAGTAGGGACCCCATATAAGTGGAATCATACAGTATTTGTCCTTTTGTGACTGGCTCATTTCACTTAGCATGATGTCCTCAAGTTTCATCCATGTGGTAGCATGGGTCAGAATTTCCTTCCATTGGATGGATAGACTACATTTTGTTTATCCTTTTATTTGTCAATGGACACTTGGTTGCTTCCACCTTTTGGCTATTGTGAACAATGCTGCTGTGAACACGGATATATAAATATCTCTTCGTGTCCCTGTTGTCAATTATTTTGCATATATACTGTTACTATAATTTTGATATAATTTTTAAGTTTATAACTTTTTCATCCCATTATTATTTTCCATATTATTTTGTATAATTTGAATGACAAAGTTGTAAGGGACTTTACAGATGACCTGGCCCAACTCTCTCATTTTTCAGATGAAGAAGCTAATACCCAGTAGGCTTTAGTAGATAAAGTCTCACAATTATTTCATGGCAGAATTGAGACTAGAACCCAAGTCTCTGGACTCCTAATCCAGAGAGTTTGCTATCATACAGGCCCCCCCTGTGACCCTGCTAGTGATATCCACCCCTTCTCCTGCTTGAATCTAAAAGTTGTTGATGACAATCTTATATGCACTCACATACTTGATATTTTGAAAACTGGGCAAAGTTGTACTGCCTGTACCTAAATTAATAACTTTTATCTCTGGAAGAGAATTAACTAGCAACTAGCAATGTGTACACGCCTCCTCAAGACTGGCACCCAAATCAAGACTCCCCAAAGGCAGATGTGCTACGACAAACATCTTTACGACTGGTTACTTGTCATGGCAACTGCTCGAGGAAGAAAAACAAAATCCTAAACTCTCTGGCTTCTACAGGCTTCTAAGAGCCAATTATGCACCTCTCTTCCCAATTCCACGTTTGGTGACGTAACATCGGCAGCTTGAAATCAGCCATAGTGGAAGAGTGTACACCACAGAAACCAGCAGATGCTACGAACTGTGCCCCATATTCCCACTGAAAGCCGGCGGTTAAGCATTTATCACCACCTACTGTTGCCAGGCACTGGGCTCAGAGTTATGGGTGGTGGCGGCAATGTTATTTAGTCCAGCTTATAATCGATAAACCTCAGTCATTTAGTCATATTAAGCCAATCATTTATTCTTTTTTAAAATATTTATTTATTATTTATTTGTTTTTGGCTGCATCGTGGCGCGCGGGCTTCTCTCTAGTTGTGGCGTGCAGGTTTTCTCTCTCTAGTTGTGGCACAAGGTCTCCAGGGCGCGTGGGCTCTGTAGTTTGCAGCACGCGGGCTCTAGTTGAGGCACAGGGGCTCAGTAGTTGCGGCACACGGGCTTCGTTGCCCCGAGGCACGTGGGATCCTAGTTCCCCAACCAGGGGTCGAACCCACATCCCCTGTATCAGAAGGCAGACTCTTCACCATGGACCCCCAGGGAAGCCCCCCAATCATTGATTCTTACTCTACTAGTTATATTTGTTTCCTCAGGTGTAAAAAAAAAAAGCAACAGAAATGTCATCTATCTCCAGGAAAATTGTATTACGATAACTCGGTAAGCAAGGGTCTCAAGGGAGAACTAATGCGTGTGCTTGCCTGGCACCTCAGATCCAATTTGCAGGAAGTGCAAGAATCCTCAAAAAACAAGAAGCCAACAAGTGTAGTGTATGGAGAATAGAAACCTTACTCTGAGGAGAACAGAATTCACATACCCAGGGCACAGGTTGATTCCTGAGGCAAGGGATATTTGGGGGTGTGATTCTGTCATGCCAGACACCCACCTTCCCACCAAGCCCCAGAGACATGACAAGGGAACTTAAGAATGTGGCCTTGGTTCCTCGGAGTCTGATAGCTTCATTACAATTCAGGTGCAGAGAGGACCTGACGGAGAGGAGTGGCAGGTCATCAGTGAGCAGACTAAGGTAAGTTTCTTAGAGCAGGGGGTCCCCAACCCCTGGGCTGTGGACTGCTACCCGTCCTTGGCCTGTCAGGACCTGGGCCGCACAGCAGGAGGTGAGCGGTGGGCAAGCAAGCGAAGCTTCATCCACTGCTCCCCATTGCTCCCCATCGCTTGCGTTACCGCCTGAACCATCCCCCCCGCCTGCCCCCCAATCCGTGGAAAACTTGTCTTCCACGAAAGCAATCCCTGGTGCCGAAAAGGCCGGGGACCGCTCTCTTAGATGGAAGACACAGCAACACACTCAGCCCTTCTGGGGGTAAAACACCAAGAAAACTCAAATGGAGACAACCAGAACTTGCAGGTTAGTTGGGTCAAAACACAGTGTCTGGACTGGTTGTAGGTCCCAGCGACCCTGGCGGATATGGAGTCTGAACCAAGTGTTGTTTTTGTTACCAATGAAGTTGTAACCTACTCCCTTATTTGTTACCCAGGGTGGGTGGTTTAGGAAACTCAGGGTTATAACAGTTCAAAGAGAGGATAAATGACAATCTTTCCACCACGTATACCGCATTTGATGTCCGCATGTGCAAGAAGAGAAGTGTCCTCTTCACCCTCAGTATTCTTAAGTGCTGTTGATCATGTAGTTGGTCCCTACTTTATTGCTTGTTTAATAAACAAATTCATGGATCCCTTTCTTTCCATTCCCAGCACCACTAACAAAGATCAGGCATAAACACTTAGTACCTATGATGTCCAGGCACGGTGCTGGAGATGAAAAGACAAAGGTAGAATTCTTCTCCTCAATGACTTAAGGTCAATAAAAGGAAATGAACATGCTACAGCAGTAGCCCTGTGACTGGTCTCCACTTCCTTGCTCTCCTTCTACTCCAACCCATAGTGGATGTGCTAGTAGTTTCATTGTCCTGAAAGACCATTTCGATCATGTCACCCACCCAATCATCTCTATGACACTCCCACGCCGGTAACGTCCAGTCCAACCTCCTCAGACTGGCAACGGAAGCCAGGCTACCCCAGGCCAACTCCTCTCTGAAGCTCTCCAATGTTGCCCACGACTCTGCTACACAACAGCCTTGATCCAGAAAAACCAATTTCATCACTGTTCATTGAACGTGCCCTGTGCTTCCTCTACCCCTTTAAAACATACCTCTTTCCCTACACATGCCCTCCCCGCTCATTTTTCCTATCCGAATCCCTTCTGCCTTCCAAAATCCTGTTCAAATTAAACTTTACCCAGAGTCTTTCCTCCACCTTAGAGGTGAGGCTTATTCATTCATTCAACAAGACAAATTAGCTGAGTCTTTACTGGGCGTGAAGAACTGTACTCAGTGCTAGAGACGTACAGCACCTGGAAAAAATGCCTTACATGTAATAAATTCTTAAATAATTATTGACTTGCCGTGAAATAGAAATTCTGGTCCTATTTAATCTTGCCCTTACCCAATGAATGTCGGTCAGCCTATTAAGAACTTGATGAAGTGATTGAAACTTCCCAAATTAAAGAATATTATAATATATATCTGTCTTGTTTTGACAGTTCAAGGAAGATTATTTGTAATCTCTACAGAAATAAGTGATAGCTGTTCTTTTGTCAAAGTGAACAATGCATTCTTCCAGGTAAAAAAAGTCTGTCCTTGTCGTCACAGTGGCCAGTTTGAAGTCCTTTGAGCTTGAGATTTTAGCACTTATTGTAACTTGTCCCACTATTAAATATTGCCTTGTGCCTTGTGAGTCCTGTATTCTATAAGATACATTAAAAATGAGTTTGTCGCGATGAAGAGTGGCCTCCGCTCGCCACAACTGGAGAAAGCCCTTGCACAGAAACGAAGACCCAACACAGCCAAAAATAAATAAATTAATTAATAAATTTAAAAAAAAAATTCCTTAAAAAAAAAGTTTGTTTTTATTTTCATTACTCTAGGAGGTGGGTTATAAAAGATCTTGCTGTAGGACTCAGAGGCAAAGAATATACAAATCAATTTTCACTGCAAAGTAAAGGAGCTGTTACAGTGGAGGATTACTGGACTGAATGTCAATACTATGACATAGTGTGAGTGTGTTTCATGTTTGGTAATTGCAATCATTGTTGCTTTTGTTGTGGTCATCCATGTACAATGCTTGGTGTCAGTCGATTTATCTCTTGTAAAAATAAAATACAGTGTGTGTGTGTGAAAAAAAAAAAAAAAAGATCTTGCTGTGATTTATGTTAAAGAGTGTTTTTCCTATGTTTTCCTCTAAGAGTTTTATACTGTCCAGTCTTACATTTAGGTCTTTAATCCATTTTGAGTTTATTTTTGTGTATGGTGTTAGGTAGTGTTCCAATTTCATTCTTTTACATGTAGCTGTCCAGTTTTCCCAGCACCATTTATTGACAGAATAAATTTAAAGACAGAGAGGCTGTCTTTTCTCCACTGCATATTCTTGCCTCCTTTGTCATAGATTAGGTGACCATAGGTGCGTGGGTTTATCTCTGGACTTTCTATCCAGTACCATTGATTGATACAGCCACTGTGAAGAACAGTACAGAAGTTCCTTAAAAAACTAAAAACTACCATATGACCCAGCAATCCCACTACTGGGCATATACCCTGAGAAAACCATAATTCAAAAAGACACATGTACCCCAATGTTCATTGCAGCACTATTTACAATAGCTGGGACATGGAAGCAACCTAAATGTCCATCGACAGATGAATAGATAAAGGTATATATAATGGAATATTACTCAGCCATAAAAAGAAATGAAATTGGGTCACTTGTAGAGATGTGGATGGACCTAGAGTCTGTCATACAGAGTGAAGTAAGTCAGAAAGAGAAAAACAAATATTGTATATTAATGCATGTATGTGGAATCTAGAAAAATGGTACAGATGAGCCTATTTGCAGGGCAGGAATAGAAACGCAGATGGGGAGGTGGGATGAATTGGGAGATTAAGTTTGATATAAATACACTACCATGTGTGAAATAGATAGCTGGTGGGAACCTGCTGCATAGCACAGGGAGCTCAGCTCGGTGCTCTGTGATGACCTAGATGGGTGGGATGGGGGGGAGGGCGTCCAGGAGGGAGGGGATGTATGTATACGTATAGCTGATTCACTTCACTGTACAGCAGAAACTAACACAACGTTGTAAAGCAATTATACTCCAATTAAAAGAATGAGTTTGGTTTATTTCTTTTCACAGTTTACTTAATTTGCTTAGAAAACAAATGTATTATAAAACTTTGAAAGTGTTACTATACATTTATAGAGGGGACCTGCAAATTTCATTCACATTGCAACTCAAACAGAAAAAAATGTTTATTTTTCTCTGTAACTGATTTGGGCTTCCTCACAAGCCCCTCTATAAATGAAATAAAGTTAAGATTTTTGCCTCATACGGTCATCTTTGCCTGATGCAGTGATTTAAACTTCATAAATCTTCATCTCTTTAAGATAAGAACCACCAGTCTCAGATTTCCTCTCTACCCCTCCCTTACTTCTGTCCAAGAAAGGAAACGGTGTGGCTTGCTGTGCCTTGTGGCCACAAGGGAAAAGCTTCCTCAGAAATGTGCTCTTTCCTGTGGCCTCGGTGGTGAAGACAGTGTCCTCCTGGTCACACTGTCCTCAGAGCAGCCTGGGGTGACGTCCACAGTCAGTGTAACGTGCACTTGGGGCTCTCAGCTGTGTGAAGCTAGTGAAGCTCCCCGTGTAACTGGGCCTTACTGATATTGATGATCCTTCTGCATCTTTAATCTGTCTTCCTTTATGCTCTGGCCCAGGTGGTCCTCCCCTCAGCTATGGCTGTTTTATGCATATTAGGCCCCCGTACCTCCCAGCTCAGCCATGTGCCATGTACTCTATCAAGGGCTTGCAGGAACTCCTGGGCCAGCCCAAGCCATGCAGGAACTGAAGCTAGCTAGGGAAAGTTAAAGTTCTCACACCTGGCAGAATGGTTACCATCAAAAAGACCACAAATAACAAGTGACGGCAGGGATGTGGAGAAAAGGGAACTCTTGAGCACTGTTGGTGGGAATGTAAATTGGTGCAGCCCCCATGGGAAACAGTCTGGAGGTTCCTCAAAAAATTAAAAATAGAACTACCATATGATCCAGCAGTTCTGCTTCTAAGTATTTATTGAGAGAAATGAAAGCACTGACTTGGAAAGATATTAGCACTTCCATGTTCGTTGCAGCATTATTTACAATAGCCCAGACATGGAAACAACCTAAGTATCCACCAAAGGATGAATGGATGAAGAAAATGTCATATATATAGATATATATACATATCTATCTATCTATCTATCTATATATATATATATATATACGCCATGGAATATTATTTGGCCATAAAAAATATGGATATCCTGCCATTTGTGACAACATAGGTGGATCTTGAGGATGTTGAGGATGTTGTGCTAAGGGAAATATGTCAGACAGAAAAAGACAAGGGCTGATGATTTTAGTTATGTGTGATGTCTTTTAAAAAAATAAACCAAAAAAACCAAGCTCATAGATAGAACAGATTAGTCGTTGCTAGAGGTGGGGCTTTGGTCTGTGGGAAAATGGGTGAAGGGGGTTGAAAGATACAAATGTCCATTTATAATATAATAAGTCCTTGGGATTTAATGTACAGCATGGTGACTACAGTTAGTAATACTGTATAGGGCATTTGAAAGTTGCTAAGAGAGTGGATCTTGGAACGTCTCATAACAAGAAAAAAAATTTGTAACTCTACGTGGTGATACATGTTGACTAGATTTATTGTGGTCATCATTTCACAATATATACATAGAGCGAATCATTATGCTGTACACCTGAAACTAACACAATGTTATATGTCAATTATATCTCAATTTAAATAAAGAACTATTTGACTGTTAAGCTGACCTTGACTTTAGTCCGTTTGATTTTGCACATCCTCATTTCATACATTGTATATTCTCATCCCTAAACTGCTTTTAAAATTCCACCTTCCGGACTTCCCTGGCAGCGCAGTGGTTAAGAATCTGCCTGCCAATGCAGGGGACAAGGGTCCGAGCCCTGGTCCGGGAAGATCCCACATGCCGCGGAGTAACTAAGCCCATGTGCCACAACTACTGAGCCTGCGCTCTAGAGCCCATGAGCCACATCTACTGAGCCACGCACCACAACTACTGAAGCCCACGCGTCTAGATCCCGTGCTCCGCAACAAGACAAGCCGATGCAATGACAAGCCCGCGCACCGCAATGAAGAGTAGCCCCTGCTCACTGCAACTAGAAAAAGCCCTCATGCAGCAACGAAGACCCAACGCAGCCAAAAATAAATAAAATTTAAAAATTAAAAAAAAAACTGCATTAAAAATAAATTCCAGTTTAGGACTTTTGCATATCAGCTGACAAATGAATACTTTGATTCAAAACTTGGTGGAGCTGTCTGCCTACCAACAGTTCTATTTTGTAATTTCTCAATCTTAGTTGTGTAATAACTAAGTTGTATAATTATTTAAATATTTGCTTGCATAGTGTTCTATTTCATAAGAATGTGAGAAAATGGAAAAATGAAAATGCAGATTCTAGAGCTAAACTGAGGCTCACAAACTTAATACAGTTGAGAAGAATGTAGAAATCAGGTAAGCTGTTGGTCATAACTTTATAAATGTTCTACAGGTCTCTTTCAAAAGCAAAAATTAGGTCCCAAAATGAGAGTGATGAAACTTGTCTCTCAGAAGGTAAAATGCTTTTGCTTTCTTATAGCTACTAACATACCCACTTTAAGACAAGTTTTACATGTGGCTTATGTATTAGTTTTCTGGAGCTGTTATAACAAAGTACCACAAAACACAACAACAGAAACTTATTTATTGTCTTACTGTTTTGGAGGCCAGAGTCCAAAATCAAGTTGTCAGCAGGGCCATACTCCTTCTGAAGACTCAAGGGAACAGGGGAAGAATCCTTCCCTGCCTGTTTCCTTGCTTCTGGTGCCTGCTGGTAATCTTTGGTTCCTCGTCTTGAAGCCGCGCCACTCCAATCTGCCTCCATCCTTATCTGGCCTTCTTCCTGGCATGTCTTCACATCATCTTCTTATAAGGACACTAGTCATTGGAATCAGGGCCCACCCTAATCCAGGATGACTTCATTTTAACTAATTACATGTCCAAAGACCCTAATGCTAAGTAAGGTCACATTTTGAGGTTCCAAGTGGGAAAAAAAAAAGAAAATTCTCGAACCAAATAATGTGGAAGTAATTCTGTTTAGGAATCAGAGGCTTATTTCATCTAACAGTTAAATGTTCTCATATGCTTCCCAAGACGTTATTTGGTTTCTAAAATTATATATAATTGCATATATTTTCTTCCCATCACGCTAAACAAATAATGAGCAATTCTTAAACAACAATACTTAGACAATACTTAACTTTCCAACAATTAAACAGTTGGATGGGCAGAAAATTATTAAATTGAGACCCTCGCATGTCTTAATATAGTCCTAGGAAGAACAAATGAGCCTTGGAGATTGAGCATATGGAAGCAGGGAAAAGAGGAAAAAGACACAAAAGGTGACAGATAATTTGCCTTGACTGTATAAACCTGCAAAACTGTTGATGAAGAGTATAGCAGCCCAACCTAGCACGCTAGTTCATGCTCTCTCCTTAATCAGATAGTATACGTTCTACACTTTCAATGTTGAAATTCACTTTCATTATTTTCAAATGTGTGAAACTACTACTCTGTTAAGACAACTGCAAGGTCTTACCTTCCATTTAAGTATGGAACTTCTATGGCAGGGCTTCTTCATCACATTAGGGTCATGGACCTCTTTGATAATTGATAATCTGATAGTTGAGGCATGTTATGGTGTTTCTCCCAAGAAAAATGCAAATACTACACTCATACTGTGTGTGCTGTTGTAGGTAATTTATGAACTGTCTGAAATCCACTCATGGATCCCAGGTTAAGTTCCATGCTCTATTATTTTTTATTCCTTGGAAACTCAATCTTAATAGACTTCTGCAAATGGAACATCTTTTGTATTTGTCCACCAAGCATCCTGTTCCTTGTTCTGGTATATTTATGGAGCACTTTACAGTTTAAAAACATGCATATAAAATTGATAAAATCTACAATGTACTTTGTAAGCATCATCATGTATATTTTTACTCAGGGAAGCTTTGATAAAATGTATTTATTAAGCACCTACTTTTTGCCAACTCAGACTATGTTACTGAATTTTAAGAACATAGTTCTCATGTTCTTGTGGTGTACCACCATGCATAAATAGAAGCTTAAAATGGTTTTAGGGTTGTTCACAGAGACATCATCTATAAGAGAGAAAAAGTGGAAACCAACTAAATGTCTTGTCTGTTGTTACAAAAGAATGATTAACCTATTGAATGAGATATGTTGCAATCATTAAAAATTATGATTATCGTGAGTTTATAATTACATGGGAAAGAGTTTAATAAAAATGTGTCTCATTTGATAAGCAACAAAAAAAGAAGACTACAGATTTCCTCTTTCTGTTAGGATGTACAAAGTCACAAGAGACCATCATTCTTACCTTAACAACTAAAACAAGATAGATAGGTTATAAAATAATATTTTAAAAACTCATCAGGGGGACTTCCCTGGTGGCACAGTGGTTAAGAATCCACCTGTCAATGCAGGGGACATGGGTTTGATCCCTAGTCCGGGAAGATCCCACATGCTGCGGAGCAACTAAGCGCATGCGCCACAACTACTGAGCCTGCACTCTAGAGCCCGCGAGCCACAACTACTGAGCCTGAGTGTTGCAACTATGGAAGCCCACACGCCTAGAGCCCGTACTCCGCAACAAGAGAAGCCACCACAATGAGAAGCCCACGCACTGTGATGAAGAGTAGCCCCTGCTCGCTGCAACTAGAGAAAGCCCGCGTGCAGCAACGAAGACCCAACACAACCAATAAATAAATAAATAAATAAATAAATAAATAAAACTCATCAGGGGACTTCCCTGGTGGTGCAGTGGTTAAGAATCCACCTGTCAATGCAGGGGACATGGGTTCCATCCCTGGTCCGGGAAAATCCCACATGCCGTGGAGCAACTGGGCCCATGCATCACAACTACTGAGCCTGTGCACTGGAGCCCACAAACCACAACTACTGAGTCTGAGTGCCACAGCTACTGAAGCCCACACGCCTAGAGCCCGTGTTCCGCAACAAGAGAAGCCACCGCAATGAGAAGCCTGCTCACCACAATGAAGAGTAACCCCCGCCCCCCGCTCACTGCAACTAGAGAAAGCCCACGTGCAGCAACAAAGACCCAACGCAGACAAAAAAAAAAACTCATCAGAAAACTAAGGATTTTCAGTGAACTGAAAAAACCTAAATAAACTAAAATTCAGAAAGCAATGAGTCCTTCACAGAAGAGAAAATGTTCCTAGCTGCTCTTCTCCCTGTGAAATGCTGCAAAGAGGGCTCTGCCTGATCTGGTGGCAAGGAGAAGCCAACCAAAACTTTAACAAGTTTAACAACATAGGTGGTTGGGTGTGACAGATCAGAATTCAGAAGAGCTCCAGTCACATAGCAAGTTTGTACCCACTCACCAACTCTTTCAATAAGTCTTCACAGAATACTGGAGAGCAATATGCCAATGGCTGGGGCAGGATAAGAGGCCTGAGACACATCCATTTTCAGGTGTGCAGGGCCTCTCCTAAGTGCAAGACAGATGCCCTTAGAATAAGAAGGCAGATCAGGAGAGCTGACAGAAGTCTAACCTAAATGCCTATGGCTTTCAGTTCCAAATGCTGGGGAAGGAGAAAAAGAACTGAGAGAAACTCTGCTCAAACAATCTGAGTTTCCACAGAATAGAAGGCAACTGTACCCCACAGACTGGTAAAAGTACAGCAGGACAGACAGAGATCTCCTGAGTTGCAGAAATCTGGAGCCAGTACTGGAGAACAAAGAGAACTCCTCAATAACCCCAAAAGTTGTCAACCAAGTTATAAAGCAGAAAAGCATCACCAATAGTTTAAAGAACTGATAGCTCAGCTGTAAAGTACAAAGAGATCTCTGAAAACTTGCCATTGCTCAGATCTTTCACCCTGCAGAGCAGAAAGTCCTAATTCCACCATCAAAATATTTAGAAACGATGTTGAACTAAATCCAGCTAAAAATACAACAAAGTCCAAACCAAGGTCAACTATTGAACAAATTGACTCAGCCCCCAACTCTAGTGGCCTGACACAAAAAGGGCATGCACCTTTCTAGAGGAAAATATTTACTTTATCCTTTACTATTTTTATATCAATACATATCATTCAGTATGCAATCAAAAATTACAAAACACATGAAGAAGCAATAAAATGAGATCCATGGAAAGGAAAGAAAAGAAATAGTCAATAGAAACAGACCCAAAGATGGCCTGAAGTTGGAATGATCAGACAAGAACTTATAATAGCTGTGTTAAAACGCTATAGGGTCTAGTAGAAAAGGTGAACAATATGCATGCAAAGATACAGAAATTTAGCAGAGACATAAAATCTATTACAAAAAGAACCTCATGGAAAAGTTAGAAATGAAAAGTTCAGTATCAGAAAAGAATAATTCACTAGATAGGATTAATAGCAAACCAGATATAGCAGGAAAAGGAGAATCAATGAACTCGAATATGAGACAACAGAAAGCATCTAAGCTGAGAAAAGACAGTGAGAGGGGAAAAAAAAAACAAAACCTGAGTGTCCAATATCTGTGGAACAATACCCAATGGTTTAATATATAGGTAATTGAAGTCTCAGAAAGAAAGGAGAGACAGAATGGAGAAGAAATATATGAAGAGATAATGACTAAGAATGTCCTGAAATTTGATGAAAGACATCAATTCATAAATCCAAGAAGTTAAAGATACCTCAAAGAAAAAAAAAATCTAGGCATATCATAATCAAAAGTTTAAAGCAAAGATAAATAGCAAATATAAAATCAGTTAGAGAGGGAAAAAAAAAAGAAACAAAATCAGTTAGAGAAAAAAAGGCACATTAAATACAGGAAACAATAGCAAATAGATGAAAATAAAAGTTAAAATGCTAAAGAAATAAACTTAATCTAGAATTCTATATCCAGTGAAAATATCCTACAAAACCAAGGCAAAATAAAGACATTTTCAGACTGACAACAGCAGAGAGAATTTATCCTCAGAGATCTGCACTACAAGTTTTTCAGGCTGAAGGAAAATGATGCCAGATGAAGCTCAATATATGCAGGAAGGAATGGTGGGTAAATATGCATTAAAAAAAAAAAAACTTAAAAAAATCTTCACCTTTTAAATATATTTATTTAAATTTTTCTTTTAAAAATTATTGATGTTTTAAAACAAAATGTAAAGTAATAATGCATTGTAGGGTTTATGGTATATGTAGAAGGAAAATATAAGATAATAAGAGAACAAAGAGTGGATGTGGGTAAATTAAAACGTACAGTTATAAGGTTCTTATACTATCTATACAGTTGAATATTATTTGAAGATAGACTAGGGTAACTGAAAAATACTTATTAAAATCTCTAGAGCACCTTCTAAAAATAACACAAAGTTGGATATAACACTAAAAAGTGAATAGATGAGGCAAAATAAAGTACTAAAATTAACACATGATCACACACACAAAAAGGAAGGACAGGAGGAATGGAGACCCAAATAACGAATGGGAAAATAAAAGCCAATAAAAGCCCAGTGGTTGATGTTGGCTGCCATCAGCAACCTCTCTCGGGCCAGTAGCTGGAACACTTACGCGTGGCCTCCCTGTGTGGCTTGGGGTTCCTCACTCGTGGCACTGAAATTCAAGGGTGCACATCCCAAACAGAAAGAGAGAGCTAGAGGGGACCTGCATATCCTTTTATGACTTAACTTTGGAGGTCTTATTTCCGAGGTCATTACAAAGAATCACCACATTCAAGGGTAAAAGGCCTTCCACTTCTTAACTGGGGGAGAGGCAAGTTTCTGGAAGAGCTTGTAAGACTGGAAATATGGTTGCAGTCATTTTTGGAAAGACAAAAATCTGTCACAGGCTCCATTTGATGAGGTAGTGACTTGGTTATTTTTCAGGTTCCAAGCCATTACTAGGCATCTCTCTTCAATTACAGGTAGGCCAGATGGTCAGTTATCTCCATGATCAGAGGTGGACAGGATCCTCTAACATTCGTAGGGAGTGGGCTAAAGGGGATATTTTGATCACTCTTCCTAAATGAAGTAGCACCAAGGCCTAGATATGAAGCAGTTTTTGTCAGAGAGATTAGGGCTTGGCAAATTATTACTTGAGGGCCAAATCCAGCCCGCAACATGTTTTTGTAAATAAAATTCTATTGGAACACAGCCACCCCTATTTGTTTATATAATATCCCTGGCTGTTTTCACATTACAATGGCAGACTTGAGTTGTTGCAACAGAGACCTACAATATTTTCTATATGGCCTTTACAGCAAAAGATTTCTGACCCCTGAGATGGAGTACTCATACCTCATCATAGGAACAGGTGGATGTACTTTCCTGTCTCAGGATCTCGGGATCTGAAAGGAGATTTTCTCAGTCTCCTTCAGTCTCATTTGTTTGATTAAGATGCACAGGGGGCGGGGCTGGTAGGACGCTCTACTTTTAAGAGGTGGGAGGATGGTGGACATCTTGGCCACCAAGTGTATTAATGACGCTAAACGCACCACAGATCGGAGGTAGATGTCTATACAGATATTTCTTAAGAAGATCTCAGACTAGGTGGAGTCTTATCCACAGACTCCAGATCACTTCTTGTCCCATCTATTTACTAAGAGTAGATGGCAGAGTCAATGGAACAGCCTTTATTGGGGTTGGGGTAGTCTGACACAGGAATGAATCAAAGAATCACCTCAGAAGACTTCTCTGTGGGGGGGATTGGATGATCAGGTCTTCCGGATCACTGCTTTTCAAGCATACGTATTTCTGGGTTTTTCCTTCTATCTTATGCTGATTACTTTTTTTGTCTCCAGTAAAGGCTCTTTCCGTAGCATAAACAGGGAGTCAGTTGTCATGGGCTCTCCCTTAATAACAGCAAGTTCATGGAAATAGGCATTCATGGAAACTGTTTTATGAAAGCGTCCTCCACGTCTTGAATTCTCTGCCTGTAAATATTTGTTTCCTCTATGTTGACAATTTCTGTCCAGTCCTTACATTCTTCTTAAATCAATTTGTTTTAAAGAATGTCCATCTGCTCAGGGAGTTCTCTAAGAGCCTCTATTTTTAGGACTTTGTATTTATTTTCCAGTTGTGCTTTTGTTAAGTGCAGTGATCAAAAGATGTTACAACGTTTTGTTGTTGTTCTCCCTCTTCATGCCCAGCTCACACTTTATCACTCATTTTTTTTTTTTAAACAACAATCCCTGATTTTTTTTTTTTTTTTTTAGGAATTCCTTTATTTTAATTTTGTTTATTTATTTATTTATTTTTGGCTGTGTTGGGTCTTCGTTTCCGTGCAAGGGCTTTCTCTAGTTGCAGCAAACGGGGGCCACTCTTCATTGCGGTGCGCAGGCCTCTCACTATCGCGGCCTCTCTTGTTGCGGAGCACGGGCTCCAGACGCGCAGGCTCAGTAGTTGTGGCTCACGGGCCTAGTTGCTCCGCGGCATGTGGGATCTTCCCAGACCAGGGCTCGAACCCGTGTGCCCTGCATTGGCAGGCAGACTCTCAACCACTGTGCCACCAGGGAAGCCCCATCACTCATCTTTGATTGTAGATGGTCTCTACCATTTTCAACTAATACTGATGTAGTTTTGCAATAGGGAAGAACAAATCTGACTCCATATTAGATCTGTTCCTTTTTACTTTAACCTTTGGTGCTCTGTTGCCTGTGCTTAGTCATGCTGGCTCTGCACCTTTTGTAAAAGAATGTTGCCCGTAGCCTGAAATATACAGGATAGCTTTTCTCAGGGCTCTGACCTTTAAGAGTCCCTTCATGTAGAGAAAAAAAGTTGCAGAACAGAGAATAACATTTGTTGGAGGTGTACAGGAACATCATGACCTGACCTACATGCACAGTTGCAAGAACAAAGGATTCGGACCCCAAGAAGTTTGCAATAACTAAACACGCTCCTCCCTCACCTTGCCTTTAAAAGTGCTTTGCTGAAACCCTTCAAGGAGTTTGGGGTTTGGGGGGCATGAACCACCCATCTCCTTGCTTGGCCCTGCAATAAACCTTTGTCTGCTCCAAACTCCGACGTTTCAGTATTGCTTGGCCTCACTGTGTGTCAGGCACGCAACCTTGCATTTGGTAACAATTTTGGCAAAGCTAGTCTAGGAATCTGTGCCCATGGCAGGTCAACAGGTCAACCCCTTTGCTGAGTGTCCCAGCAGCTGCCAGAGCTCATTTTGCTCTGGGGACCTCGGAGGGGCCGGCCCCAGAGGCACCGGCAGCCCCACAGCATGAGGCTGCTTGGAGCCACGAAACGTTCAGAGCTGCAGTCTACATTTGGAGTCGCTTAGGGGTAAGGAGCTCTAGCTTCAGCAGATGGGGAATTCTCTCCACTCCATTTGGGCTCATCCCCTTGTGGCAAGTGAGCCACTCTGGGTGTGTTCTCCTTCGAGAGCTGGGCCACTCTATTTGGAGGCCTCCGTCTGGGAGTGGAAGTGGAAGTTTTAGACTACACCTCCTCGGATTTTCTGTCTGTGCAATCATAGCTTATTTGTTGTTTGTGGGTTTTGTATGTACTGTATATTTGTTGTTTGTATGTGTGTGTGTATCAGTACTTGCATTGGCCAGTTGAGATGTCTTTGGCAAATAACGGGGCTCGCGTGTGACCACACCAGGGTATCCTTCCCTGTTGCATTGGGTTTTGCCTGTGGTGGAGCATTGATTGGGATTTTCCCTTTTGGTCTAGCCTTGGTCATTCATTCAGCTTCATCTCTGATGGGGCATTGGTTGGGGTTCTCCCCGTTTGGACTGACAGGGCATTGGTTTGGAATCTCCCTTTTGGGGCTAGGGAACTGTGACTCTGAGAGACTGATGTAAGTTGTTGTTTGCTTGATATTTGATAACACCGGTCGTGAATAATTAAGTACGGATAATCAGAGTTCTGTCCCATCCTATAGTCCCCCTAGGGTGTATTTTGCAAAACTGGGAGATCTTCATCTATGCTCCCATAAATGAAAGAAAATGATATTTTTACTGTAACACTGTGTGACCTCAGTACTCCCTGAGATCTGAAAAACAATAGCTCCCAATGCTCTGCTATTATATCAAAGTGGGCCTTTTGCATTTGCTTTGGATTTTACCTTGGAGGGGTGTGTGTGTGTATGTGTGTGTGTGTATGTCTCAGTACCTGAGTCCAAATCCTATTCTCTCTTCCTGGTTTTGCTGAAAGTGAGGCATGTGAATGTGAACGAATTTTATATATATATATATACACACACATATATATATAATTGTCTATTGCTGTTATTTCTTTAGACTGAAGTGGATATTTGGGAACTAAAAAAAATAAGGAAGTTTCTTTAAAAGAAACTCAGGTGGACAAACTGTGGGAACTCTGGTTCTGTCTGCCTTTATGTGGGAATTGACTTGTACTTCTAGGTATAGGGGAAGTTGGACAGAGCAGATTTCAGGTTCACATGATGTGGGAAATATTCAATACTGAATCATCTGCTGCTGAAGCTAGCTTAAGCTTGTTGGTTTGATTAATATAGACATTTGTCAGCAAGGAAAATAACTTAATATGATGAAACTTTAAGTAAATGCAAATGAGATAAGAGCTTTTAGGTAAACTCTATAGGAATAATTATGTTTTGAAAATGTCTATCTAAAACAGTCTCTCCAGATTTTGGTAACTTGAAACTAAACTAGGTTGAATGGTGAGAATTCATTGACCATCTGGGTCATTTCAAACAGGATAAAATATTAGAACATTAGTTGCTGGGGAGATCTAAGTTTACCTACCTTTGCCTTCTTAGGAGAGTAAAACTAAAGCATACGTTTACAATCAGGAAATGCTGGTATGACAAACAGTTCACAATTACTTGCCTCTTGGTTTTCACTAGAAATTAAGGTTTTTGAGAGGTGAGGATTTTAATTTAAATATGTAATTAACGCTACTAAAATAATAAAGGAAACATTTCAGTACACAGTAGGAGAGTAGGATGTATGTTTTGAGTAAAAAAAGGAGTTTTGTGTACGGTCAGTCTGAGATTAGATTAAACTTAATTAGGTAAATGGGTTTTGTTATGAAAAGTAGGCTGCTGCAGGACTAGATTTGGTTCTTCTCTGCCAAGAGCACAAGTTTACTTAAAATGCTGCTTTTGATAACAGATTGTGTGAACTTCCTTGCCTTTAAGTGATCTGTATTTGTTTTTAAATATTCACAGTGACCTATGTTTCTATCTGACCAAATGTTTTTAAAGCTTTTTGATATTTTTGACAAACTTTCTGTCAAATTCTAATTAAAGTCCTTTTGACTTCAGCTAAATTTGGGTTGCTTCAGAGGGCCCCTGAGGCATCTCAGAAAAATATTAGACTAACTAGAATTTTTTGGTATGTTGAATTACATGGGAAGCATTGTCAAATGAGTGATAAGCCTCCTCAGAATATACTACATGGATAAATGTTATTAATATAGACAGTCTAGAAAGTTTCCAAAATTTGGATATGTCTTAGTATAATGTCATAATTCTAGTTGTTATCTTAACATACTGTATGTCACAGCAACTTGATTGAGCTTCTTTGTCAAAACATTGTAATCGGATCTTTAACCTTGCCTTTTTAAGTCTTGTATAGACAGCTAAACTGATGCTTTGCAAAACTGCTGCATCTTCAAGAAGACTCATAAAAAGGACCTTTTTTGATAAGTACAATTTTCATTTACATAGTAAAGCTGAACTGGGTAAGATGTTTAAAAAGTCTAATGAAAACTCTGATTTCATAAAATTGTTGATAAAAAGGACTAATTACATAGGATTGACTAAACTGATGAGTATGGTTATAATTTTTTGGTTTCGTCTGAAATATTGTTGGCTTTTAATCTATGTATTCTGATTTAACTGTTTACCAAATGTTTGTCTATCAATATTGAAAGTTATTGTTTTACTTCTAACCACACTGTTGCCCCTACTGTTTAGGATAGGGAGAAAATTCTCTAATGGGGTTGCCACAGAGCATAACTACTCATGATGTGTAACACCACTTGCTTTAAGTCTGTTGCTAAAAGCACATGTACATCTGCTTTGGCCATTAAGGAGGGGAATACATTTGAAAATCAAAATGGAGTAGCTGTGGTTCAGACATCCAAGGTAAAACTAGGTGGCCATTGTGGACCTGATTTCAGACAAGTTTCTGTATTGCTGAGAACTTTAGTTTTCTGAGCTGTGTCATACTCGGATGCCACCAGCCACTCTCAAAGCAGTGTCTGCTGGCAGCTGGTAGCTATAACGTTATGACCTCACAGTCTCCTCTTGTAGGTGTTAAATTTTTAGACAATAAAATTGCTTTAGATCAGATGTTAGCAGAAAAAAAAGGAGACATGTAGTGGCCAACAGCTCCTGTTATGTATATGTTAATACCACATCAGAAGTTAAAACCTACTTTTGTAGACAACTGGCTACCTGGCTACAAGTCTCCCCAAAATGCCAGGTCCAGACTGGTTTTCAGGTTTATTCTCCTGAATACCTCAGGGAATGAGGTCTTAATCTTACAAGACTTGAATCCAGGACTTGGAACTTGGGAATATTTCCAACTCAGTGTCCATTCCACAAATCAAGGTAGGGCTATGCCCCATTTCAGAAAGAAGTAGCCAGAGCAGTTGTTGCCCAATTCCCTGAAAGATTTGGGGAAGGATGAGACAGGATTGGAGATTGAAATTGAGTTCCCCAAAAACTGAATTCCTCTGTCAAGTTTGTGATTAACCTCTCTATACAAAACATTATTCACCTTCTTGTCCAACACCTGTTCTCCTCAAGATTGAGGAGTATCAAAGAAAAGGGGGGAAATGTATTAGGGAAGAACAAATCTGACTCCATATTAGATTTGTTCCTTTATACTTTAACCTTTGGTGCTCTGTTGCTGGCTCTGCACCTTTTGTAAAAGAATGTTGCCTATAGCCTGAACTATACAGGATAGCCTCATCTCAGGGCTCCAACATTTAAGAGTCCATTCATATAGAGATAAAAAGGTGCAGAACAGAGAGTCACGTTTGTCTTATTGGAGGTTTACAGGAACATTGTGACCTGACCTATATGGACACCTGTAAGCACAAAGGATTCAGACACCAAGAAGTTTTCTTTTTTTTTTTTTCTTAATGCATGTTCAACTTAAATTTTTTACTGTGAAATAAAGCATACCCACAAAATAATGCAAGAAAACATTTACATGCACCTTAAAAGCAATAATAAAACAAGCACCATGGAGCCACCAGCCTGGTGGATGCAGCACTGACCCGGGGCCCCTGTGGTCCCCCCTTAGCAAGGAGAGTATCAAGTGATAACTTTTCTCCTTCTTTTTTCTTCTATCTAAACACACTGGGTAATCCTTCAATAAACAGATTAACTACAGGGTTCAGTGGTAGGAGAGAGACACTCCAGTAGCTCCAAGCACACCAAGCACTCAGTCCGTGGTTCCTAAACAACCTTCCCCACTAAAAGGAACCGGGGGGAAATGGCCGATTCCAGGGCTGAGGCAGGGAAAGTACAAGCTAAGCCTGAGTCTAGTTAATGGCAGATAGAGAATGCTAAAACAACAAAAATGACAGGACTCTGTCAAAGAGCCAGCCAAATTTGGGACAAGGAGTAAGTAATGACCATAAGGGATAACACCTTCAATTAAAAAATAAAAAGAATCCGTGAAACCACTGACTCTAAAAATAAGACTTCCAAGTGTAAATAAGGAGAGGCAAAAGGGGAGAAAAGAGGGCTCGGCCCAAGAAGAGCGCCAGCAGATAAACGTGAAAGGGACGCATGAACTACAAAGACCACCGTTTCAGACCCCATGTAGTAAATCCTCAGTGCGCAGACACCAAGAAGTTTGCAACAACTAACCATGCCCCTCCCTCACCTTGCCTTTAAAAGTGCTTTGCTGGGCTTCCCTGGTGGCACAGTGGTGGAGAGTCTGCCTGCCGATGCAGGGGACACGGGTTCGAGCCCTGGTCTGAGAAGATCCCACATGCCGCGGACCAACTGGGCCCGTGTGCCACAACTACTGAGCCTGCGCATCTGGAGCCTGTGCTCCACAGCAGGAGAGGCCGCGACAGTGAGAGGCCCGCGCACCGCGATGAAGAGTGGCCCCCGCTCGCCACAACTAGAGAAAGCCCTCGCACAGAAACGAAGACCCAACACAGCCATAAATAAATAAATAAATTTATTAAAAAAAAAAAAGTGCTTTGCTGAAACCCTTCGAGGAGTTCAGGGTTTTGGGGGCACGAGCCCACATCTTGCATGGTCCTGCAATAAACCTTTCTCTGCTCCAGACTCCGATGTCTTGGTATTATTTGACCTCACTGTGCGTTGGGCACATGAACTCGCGTTCGGTAACAGTTTTTGCATACAGGACATAAATCATCTCTTTTCTGATCTCTTAGCACCTCATTCCAAAGATCTACCTGTTGTCCATTCACTAATTTACACCTTTCATTTTCTCTTTTGTTATATTGTATTTGCCACCTGATTCAGAATGAAGATCTGGCTATTTCAGTTGCATGATGCAATGATTAAAATGCTTAGTTTCATCTTCCTTGTACACAAGAGTCCTTCTGTGTCTTTCTGAGACTTCTGAATTACTTAGGTTTGTCCTTCTGGTAAGTTCTGAACTCCGGGCTGCTGCTTCCTCCTCCATGCTCCTCTCCAGGCTTGTATTTCTTCTTCAGTAGGAAGCAGGACTTTAAACTTTACCGTCACTTCATTGCCTCTACTTCATTGGGGATATTTATATATACATATATATATTTTTTAAAATTATTTTATTTTTTTATTTTTGGCTGCATTGGGTCTTTGTTGCTGCGTGCGGGCTTTCTCTAGTTGCGGTGAGCGGGGGCTACTCTTCGTTGCGGTGCGCGGGCTTCTCATTATCGTGGCTTCTCTTGTTGTGCAGCACGGGCTCTAGGCACGCAGACTTCAGTAGTTGTGGCACGTGGGCTCAGTAGTTGTGGCTCGCGGGCCCTAGAGCTCAGGCTCAGTAGTTGTAGCGCACGGGCTTAGTTGCTCCACGGCATGTGGGATCTTCCCAGGTCAGGGCTCAAACCTGTGTCCCTTGCATTGGCAGGCAGATTCTTAACCACTGTGTCACCAGGGAAGCCCTATTTTTTTATATTTTTGAAAAAATTTTAGAGTTCCTTTTAGAGTTTGAGTTGAGTTCCATGGAAGTTTGTCACTTACCTGTGTTCCTGAACTATGAAACTATGAACTAGTAATATCTGGGTTAAGGAATGGTTTCTCTTGATAAATACATTTTATAAGTACTTATAACATTTGTATAGATTTCTATCTTTTCAATATTTTATCCCACTTCTTTACATAATATTCTTTTGTTTTCTCTGTCTTCTTCAAGCCCAAGGATTATACCTTTAATCCTAATCCCTCCATTAGAGATATTTGTATTTTTGTCTATTGGTTTCTCCAAATATTTGTTTACTCTTAACAGTCCATCTTTTTAAAATTTGTTTGTCTCTAGAATTTTAATCAAACCCCCAGATCTTGCCTTTCAAATATTCTGGAGTTTCAAATTTTTTTTCACTACATCCAGTACGTTTGTCTTTAAAGAACTGAAGTTCTTGTCCAGGTTATTTCCCACATTGCTGGCTAGAATTTCTCCCTGGACAAAATGTAACCTTGGCCCTATGGTGTGTAGCATGACTTTAATCAGAAGGAATGTTGAGAATCAGTATATTTCTTGACCTGACTTACAGTCAATTTGTCAACATGAGATGTCTTATTATAAGCAATGGTTTCATGGGACTACTTTTTCTTTACCCTTGTACAGGCAGAATAATCAGGTTATTGATTATTCTGAGTTGACTGATTTTCTCTATCTATGAATTTCTTCAAGCCCTCATGACATGCGTAGTAGAATTCTATGTTAGGCTCCTTAGTAAAGCTGAATATTTTTGTTTTCCATGGAGTCCTCATTTTTTACTGCATAGAAACTCTTATTTAAGTAATGAATATCTCTCTGTCTCTGTCTTTCTCTCCCAGACAGAAGAAAAAGTGAAGGGAATCCCAGGCAGAAGAAAGAATGTAACCAAAGACACAGGCATGAGGGAACTGCACTTATCTGTGGAAGAACTCATATGGGTAAAATGGGAGAGGTGGCAGGAGCTGGGGCTGGAAAAGCGGAGCGGAGCCAGTGTGTGGAGGGTCCAATATGGTCCCCCAAGGAGTCTGACTTATCATGCTGAATGGGGAAGCATCTAAGTTTGTTTGTTTGTTTCAACACAGGAGCAGGGACTTCCCTGGTGGTCCAGTGGTAAAGAATCCGCCTTCCGATGCAGGGGACATGGGTTTGATCCCTTGTCAGGGAACTAAGATCCCACATGCCATTGGCAACTAAGCCCACACGCCACAACTAGTGAGCCTGCGCGTCGCAAACTACAGAGCCCACGTGTCCTGGAGCCCACGTGCCACACCTAGAGAAGAGAAAACCCGCACGCCACAACTAGAGAGAAGCCTGTGCACCACAACGAAGATCCCACGTACCGCATCGAAAGATCCTGCATGCCTCAGCGAAGATCCTGCGTGCTGCAACGAAGACCCGATGCAGCCAAAAATAAATAAAATCAATCAATCTTAAAACAAACAAACAAATAAACAAAACCCCCCACAGGAGCAGTACGTGGTTTCCATGTTGAGAAAGATAATTCTCAACTAGTGGTCTTGGAAGGTGGATTGACAGTCGGGATAGGTATTGGCAGCAGGGAGACCAGTCAGGAGATGGCTACAATAATCTAGGGAGAGCTGGGGCAGGTGAGTTGTGTCTCAGCTCACGGCATCCTTGAAACACTGAAGGGAAAGCTCCAGTGATCTGCAGGAGTGACCCAACCTGGCACGCCAGTGAGGAGGAGGGCTGGCATGGGAAAGAACTGGACGTGGATGGAACTCTTGGTAGCCTGACCAGCGCCTGACTAGTCCTTCAAGACACGATCCTGACTGGATTCGATCTTTCTGGCCTTCCTGCCTGAGCCGGAGTGCACTTGGATTTCGTGACTACCCTGCACTGTTTCTTAAATCAGTGTTACATTCCTGTTCCCCTTGTGGATTAACTGGAGCTGGCTATGAATGCCTTCCCAGTTTCTGCCTGTGCAGTCCAGACACCGGACCCAGTACAAGTGGTGATGGGGACACTCAGGAGGCTGACTTGAGGACCCTTTCATGACTATTCATGATTGGTTAGGGCTTACTTGGCAACTAAACAGATGTGGAGAGATAAACAATAAGAAAAAGAAGCCAGTGGCGACTCTGATGTGTCCATCTCAGACAACTGCATGATTAGCAAAGACTTGAAATGAAAGAGTAGGCTGGGGTGAAATCTATTTTAAACTTTTGGAGTTCGAAGTGCCGGGAGGACATGAAGGTAGCTCTCTGGCAGACAGCTGGAAGCACTGATAGTGTCTTCTCCATTTGGAATTCTTCACCTGCAGCCAAATGCCCACAGGTCATGTCAGACAGTACGTAAAAGCCTAGCCAGAAGCTTCCTGTTTAAAATACTTAAAAAGAGTGTGTTGCACCTTGTTTTTCTGTTATGGTCTTTCCAGCACTTCAACCCTTAATTTATACTCCAACTTTTCCTGGTATCTCCTTGGTTTTCTTTTTTTTTTTTTTTTTTTTTTTTTTTAATTTATTTTTATTTATTTATTTTTGGCTGCACTGGGTCTTTGTTGCTGTGTGCGGGCTTTCTCTAGTTGTGGCGAGCGGGGGTTGCTCAGCAGTTGTGGCGCAGGGGCCCAGCTGCTCCGCGGCATGTGGGATCCTCCCGGGCCAGGGCTCAAACCCGTGTCCCCCGCATTGGCAGGCGGATTCCCAACCACTGCGCCACCAGGGAAGTCCCTCCTTGGTTTTCTTGCTTAGCATTATCAGATTCTAACGTGCCATAATTATATTTACCTTTTTCATTGTCTTTCTCACTGTGTGCTACATACAAGTGAGGATTATTTTTCTGTTTTATTCACTATTGTACCCCTAGTGACTAGAACAGCATCTCACATATGCTAGGCATACAAAAAATACCTTTTGAATAAATGAAAGAAAAAGTAAATAACTTTTTAAAAAACATTAAAAAAAACTTTTTAAAAAACATTTCACGTATATTCAAACCTTATATCCATTAGCAAGTAGGCCTACATGAGTGGAATTATAAAAAAGTATTATAAGATATTTGTAAATATGTTTATCAAAATGACTATCCACTCTACTGATTCCAGATCTAATTACACTGGAATAATTAATTGCTTTATGTCCTACTTAGAAATTTCTCAAAATTATAGCATTAGGATGTTAATATTATCTCCTAAACTATAAAATGACGTTTAATTTGCTTCTTCATGTAAGTTAAACATAATTAGAATGCTTAGTGGGCCAGAAAGCAATTTTGTTTGATGAAGCTGGTCTTTCTCTTTTAGTGTTAGATTCACTTAATATAAAATGACATTATCTTTATAGATCATTTAAATTTTATATGGATTACCTTTACAAAATATTTCTAAAATACAGTCATTTCATTGTTACAGTGTTACTCATGGATTAGTTAAGATCCACTTGAGGAAATCTATTATTTCTACTTCCCTCTGAAATAGTTAAAGTGTTCATAAAACTTAACTCATCAGAGAGCATGGGAGATGTCATACAGATCTTGATGGCATAAACATTCCTGAAGAGTTCTGAAGTATTTTGATCATTTTGAAAATAAATTTAAAATCCAGTTAATAAAGAAGTGATTTTCTAAAATGTATGCAACGTAAGTAGCAAGGGAAATTCTTTAGAAATTTCATTTTAAACACTTTGTTCAAGAAGTAAGTCTTCTCTGAAGCAATGAATTTCTCACCATCTTCACTTGTTTATTATATTCAGGTGATTGGTATTAATCTGCCTCTTCCTTCTTTTTGCATCTCCATTTTGAAGTCTTATTGGAATTCATCCAGTACAGAAAATAATTTAATTTTCATTGAGGCCTTTTCAGACTATGTACATCTGCAAAAAATATCAAAGGAATGATCCAGAGCACCAGCTACTACAAAGGAAGGATCTTTGTTAGAAACCTGAGTAAGAAAGCATCCAAAGTTATTAATCATTTTCTCAATCCTTTCCACATCCTTGCCAGTGATTCCTAGGATACAATACTAATAATATTTCCTCTGACATAGGCATTACTATAACGAAAACTCCCTTTACATAGTAACATTGACTCAATCGGGAGTCAAGTGCTGAGAAATATTTTTAGAGGCCATTGTTTGCAAAAGATGCCTTCTTACATTTTTTGGAATTGCCATGCATAAGCAAAATTTGATCAACAGAAAAGAAATTGTGATGGACATTCTGCAAGGTCCCAATGGTTCTGACAGCAAAAGAAAAGAAAGGGTCTAGTGAAAAAGCAATTTGCAGATGGATACATAAGAGTATAATATCATTTCTGTGAAAAAAATTCCAATACACAAGACTACACCCTTCTATTACGTACACAGAATGGTGACTGTAGAAAGTATGTGGGTAGCAGTTTCCAGAAGGGTGCTGGATTTCACTTGGTATTCTTTTTTTTTTTTTTAATTAATTAATCTATTTATTTTCGTCTGTGTTGGGTCTTCGTTTCTGTGCGAGGGCTTTCTCCAGTTGCGGCGAGCTGGGGCCACTCTTCATCGCGGTGCGCAGGGCTCTTGCCGCCGCGGCCTCTCTTGTTGCGGAGCACAGGCTCCAGACGCACAGGCTCAGTAGTTGTGGCACACGGGCCCAGTTGCTCCGTGGCACGTGGGATCCTCCCAGACCAGGGCTCGAACATTCTCAACCACTGCGCCACCAGGGAAGCCCACTTGGTATTCTTTTAATGTATGGCCCTGAGATTATATATAATTACTCATGGAATAAAATGTAGAGAAAGACTACACATGATTATAGAAGAAAAGATAAAATGGGTCAAAAACTCAACTCAAAACAAATTTTTGAAGGTGGCTCTAAGGAATTAGTTTGGAAAGGTAGTGGAGTATAAATGTGCTCTACAAAGCCCTTTGAATTAGCTGTGTAAATTGTCTCTTTTAACTTTTACAACAAGATTAAGGCAGGTAGTATTATTTGCTCTTTACAGATGGGCAAACTGAGACTCAGGAAGGTGTCTCACTTTCAAATCTCACATACATATTAAGGGAGTTTGAATTTGAATTAGGTTCTTTCTCCAAAATCCATCCTTCTGCCAGTGCAACAGATTGCTTCCAGTAACTTTGTCAATTTTCTTCTGTGACCACCTACTAACATCTTTTGTTTTTAAGTCCTTTAATCCTTTTATTATTTGAACACAGTTATTCTATTACAAACAAACGATTATATAATTGCTTGGTTCTTTTAGATCAAAACAAATGTATTTAACAAATGTTTTACACAGTTATTGTAGAATCACTGCAGAATAAGAAAAGATTAAAGAAGGAAAAAACTCTACATGTCATACCATTTAAAGGTAGTCACCGTTAACATTTTGGTAAACATCCCATTGCAGTACTGTTTTATACTCAGCTTTTACGAATTACTCATTCGGGGGACTTCCCTGGTGGCACAGTGGTTAAGCATCTGCTTGCCAATGCAGGGGACATGGGTTCGAGCCTTGGTCCGGGAAGATCCCACATGCTGCGGAACAACTAAGCCCGTGTGCCACAATTACTGGGTCTGTGCTCTAGAGCCCGCAAGCCACAACTACTGAGCCCACATGCTACAACTACTGAAGCCCGCGCGCCTAGAGCCGGTGCTCTGCAACAAAGAGAAGCCACTGCAATGAGAAGCCCACACACCACAATGAAGAGTAGCCCCCACTCGCCGCAACTAGAGAAAGCCCGCATGCAGCAACGAAGACCCAACGCAGGCAAAAATAAATAATTAAAAAAAAAAAAGAATTACTCATTCAGGACTTCCCTGGTGGTGCAGTGGTTAAGAGCCACCTGCCAAAGAAGGGGACACGGGTTCGATCCCTGGTCTGGGAAGATCCCACATGCCGCGGAGCAACTAAGCCCATGCGCCACAACTACTGAGCCCACACTCTAGAGCCTGCAAGCCACAACTAATGAGCCCATGCGCCACAACTACTGAGCCTGCACTCTAGAGCCCGCAAGCCACAGCTACTGAAGCCCACGTGCCTAGAGCTCGTGCTCCGCAACAAGAGAAGCCACCGCAATGAGAAGTCCACGCACCGCAACAAAGAGTAGCCCACGCTCGCTGCAACTAGAGAAAGCCCGCGTGCAGCAACCAAACCCAATGAAGCCAAAAATAAATAAATAAATAAATTTATTTTTAAAAAAAAGAATTACTCATTCAACAAGTATTAATTGAATGCTGAAATGTATTATTATATAACAATGTGTTGTAAACATTTTCCCATCATTAAATATCTTCTATGGTCACACTTGTTGCACTGTAAAATTTTAAGATCGATCTCTATCCTTTTGCGTATTTAATGGAGGATACAAGCTAATATTTTTGTATTTAATGAGAAACTCCAGAGAAATTAAATTTTAGTGATAGAGTCTCTAAGTTTTCTACAGAACCAAGTGTCATAACATTTTTAATTTGTTTTATCTGCTTTGAAGCCATTTCGTTTGGGTTGCTATATGTTGGAGGTTGGCAAATTATGGCCTGAGGGTCAAACCTGACCCACTGTCTGTTTTTGTGATACAGTTTATAGGAACACAGCCACATTCATTTAGTTACTTGTCTTTTGCTGTTTTGTGCTACAACAGCAGAGTTAGTGGCCCACAGAAAGAGTATGGCCCCCCAAAGCCTAAAATATTTAATATCTGGGCCTTTACAGAAAAGGTCTGCTGACCCCTGATACATACTACAATGTTGATTCCTGCTCAAAGCTCCTCTGGCCCATATGCTCACAAATCACCATATTTTGGTACTAGAGACGTGATTCCAAATAGAGCATCCAGGTCTAGAACATAATGTCAGATGCCCGAATCAGAATCTGTCTACACAGCCTCCCCCAAATCCATAAAATCAACAAAATGCAAATAAAACCATACATTACCCAGCCTGCAGCATTAGTAGGAGACAGGGAACAACTCAAACATCAAATTACCTGTAAGAAGAGAAATAAATACCAAATTCCAATAGAACTCCTGCTCCTACAAGCTTATGGAGGCTAAGAGTAGGGGGACAGTGGCTTAAACAACTCCATTTAAAAGAAAAGAGGGGAGCAAAGGACTTAAAGCATTGACCAAAATCACCCCAGGAAGAAAACGTTCCACATTGAGTGTTAGCACTCAGGTCTGGGAGGTGATCATTCATAGTCCTGGATACATGGAAGACGCTTGAAGGTGATGGGGCTGGAAGTAGCTGCCTCCAATCAGGACTTGTCCTGCGGGGTGTCAGTGAACAGAGAGGGGGTGGGGCGTCCTGGAGACACCACAGCGAGGGGAAAAGAGAAAGTTAAATCAAGGATCCTAAACAATAGGACACACCAACACTTTCACTCTCCAACACTACCGTAAACTCATTTATTTAAAAGAAACTGTATGTCCATATCCTGGCTGAACTGGGCATTCATATTATGTGTTAAATGCCCAGGAATAGCAAAAAATTAAATCAACTCCATACAAAGCAACTATAAGAACACAAAAACAAAACAAACAAACCAAGAATCATACTTTTAGCTGATGAAAACTCTCTCCCCCAAACCAGCCACCAAGTAGTATACTGTGACACAAAATTCTATGAATTATATATTCTCAAATAAGCATGTAAAGATAATTTTGTAAAACACCACTTAGAATCATAAATTCAAACACTAAGAAGAAATATGGACCTCCCGCCACAAAAAAACAAATAAAACAAAACAAAAAAAAGTAAGAAATGCAAAAAGAATTGATCAAACTCAGCAAAGTAATTGAAGAAAAAAGCATAAGGTCTAAAAAATGAAGGACTACAAAGTGCCCAAGGAAGAAGGAATTCAAATAAAGACCTAATAATAAACAATGAAGAAAGTGAGTAAAACAACAAGGGGATGAAACTGAGATAAAGATATTTTAAAAGGGATTAGAGAGAATATGATGGGAATGGAAAACAGACACACACAAAATCAACATACACATAACTGGAATCTCTGAAGAAAAGAAATGAAACAAGGGAATAAAACTAGTGTTTTAAAAAAAAAAAACTTTCCAAAAGTGAGAAAACGTTAATATAAATATTGAAAGGGCTTACCACATACATGGGAAAAATGACCTGCTATGATGAACTCTGAGGTATAACTTAGAAAAATCAACAATGAAATATTCTCAATGTTTAAAATGCAATTAAAGTTACTGTACACTAGAAACTAACACAGCACTGTAAACAAACTATACTTCAATAAAAAAAATTTTTTTAATTACTAAACCTGCAAAGAAGCAGAGAAATGTAATCCATAAACAAAGAAAAATTAATCCAATTGCAACAGACCCAGAAACGGTGTGGAATTGGCAGAGAAATCCTTTATTTATTTTTTTATTTTATTGAAGTATAGTTGATTTACAATGTTGTGTTAGTTCCAGATGTACAGCAGAATACATATATTCTTTTTCAGAGTCTTTTCCCTTATAGGTTATTACAAAATATTGAGTAGGTCAATATTTATTTATACAGTAGGTCCTTGTTGGTTATCTATTTTATATATAGTAGGTGTGTATATGTAATCCCAAACCCCTTATTTATCCCCCCCTCCCCTTTCCCCTTTGGTAACCATAAGTTTGTTTTCTATGAGCAGACAAATCCTTTAAAACACCTTTTATGAAAACACTCAAGGAGGTAAAGAAAAATACAGATGCACTGAGGGGAGAAATAGAAGATATAGAAAGAAAAGGCCAAATGGAAATTCCAGACCTGAAAAAGATGATGTAACCAAAATGAAAAAAATCACTGGATGGGATTATCAGAAGACTAGACATTGGAAAAAAAAAAAAGATCATGTGCCTAAAGATACAGCAAAAGAAATGCTTTCAAGTGAAAGCACAGAGGGGACAAAAAGACTGAGGGGGAAAAAACAAAAGAACTTCACTTCAGTGATCTATGGGACAATATTAAGTTGTCTAATATACGTATAATTTGAATCTCAGGAAAGTGGGGGCAGAAAACTCTTTGAAGAAACAATAGGTAGAATGTTTTCTGACTTGATGAAAACTATAAACATACGTATCCAGGAAGCTCAATGAAGTTAATCAGAATTAAAACAAAGAAGACAACACCAAGTCATGTTATCGTCAAATCACTGAAAGCTAGTGAAAAAGAGAAATGTTTAAAAGCATTCAGAAAATAAAACACGTTAGAAGTGGACCAAAGGTAATAAATACCAAAGATAATTTTCAGAAACAATAGAGCCAGAACACAATGGAAGGACAACTTTGTTTGGCTAGAAGAAAACCCCTCAACTTAGAGTTCTATATCCAGCAAACATATTTTTCTCTTTTTTTTAATATTTATTTTTTTATTTGGCTGCACCAGGTCTTAGTTGCGGTATGTGGGATCTAGTTACCCGACCAGGGATCGAACCTGGGCCCCCTGCATTGGGAGCATGGAGTCTTAACCACTGGACCACCAGGAAAGTCCAAAAATATTTCTCAAAATAAAGGCAAAATAAAGCTTTTTCAGGCAAACAAATGGTGGGAGAATTATTATTATTATTTTTTGGCCAGCCAGACTTGTACTAAAGAAGTATATGGAAGTTCATTGTGCTTAAGGAAAATTATGGCAGAAAAACACCACTCTACCAAAGAAGAACAGGAGAGAGAAAGTGAAGGGGCAGAAGAGGGTAAGGAAGAGAAGGAGAAAGAAGGTGGAGGAGGAGGGGAAGCAGAAGCAAGAGCAGGAAATCAAGAACAGAAACAGAACAAGCAGAAGCAGAAGAAGCCTCCTGTAAATAAGACGGCCATGTGCATATGTTTATGTATTTTCTATACCTGCTTTCACATTACAATAGCAGATTTGAGTAGCTGTGACAGAGACCAGTTTACTATCTGGTTGTTTATGGAAAATGTTTGCTGACCCATAGTCTATATATTTCAGTTAAATGGTAGAGACTATCAGATTGAATATAAAAGCAAGATCCAACTATATACTATCTCCAAGAAATGTACTTAAAACATAGAGACATAAGTAAAAGAATGAAAATAATATACCATACAAACACTAATTGTAAGATAAAGTGGCTATATTAATATCAAAGTAAGCTTTGGGAAAGGTATAATTAGCAGGAATAAAGGGGGACATTTTCTAATGATAAAAAGATCAATTCAGTAAGAAGGCATACAATTTCAATTGTGTATTTAACAGAGCATTAAGATATAAAAGAGCAAAACCTCACAGAACAGAGAGAACAAGAAAAACCCATAACTATAGCAGGAGATTTCAACATCCTTTCTCAACAATTGATAGTACACAGAAAATAAGTAAGAATACAGAAGATTTGAACATTATCAACCAACTTGACCTAACTGACATCTGTAGAACACTTGACTCAGCAACAGCAGAAAATACATTCTTTTTAAGCATACAAAGACCATTCACCAGAATAAACCATAGGCTGGGTCATAAAATAAGCCTCCAAGATTGACAGAGGATTGAAATCATAGAGAATATGTTCTCTGATCAAAATGGACTAAATTAGAATTCAATGGAAGAAAGACATCTGGAAATTCCAAATATTTGAAAATTAAGTAACACATTTCTAAATAAGCCATAGGTCAAAGAAGAAATCACAAGAGATATTAGTGCAAAACATATTTTACTGAATGAAAATAAAAACACAACATATTAACACATATGGATTGCAGCTAATGTAACGTTTAGAGAGGAATTTATACCTTTAAGTGTATGAAGTGTAGTATATCTAAGGCTAGCTAGCAATTGCATATATTTTCTTGGTTGACATGTTACTAGAGACTGCTTTACCTGGAAACAACTAAAACCAGTATTTTCTCAATAACTCCATGTCAGTATTACATATGCAGCTCATTTTGTATAATTTTAAATCCTGTTCCTGTTTTTTAAAAGTCAGATGTCCAAAGTGCTTAGAAAAGAAGAAAGGTCTAAAATCATTGACTCAAGTTTCTACCTTAACAAACAGAAAAAGACAGCAAATTAAATCCAGAGTGAATTGAAAAAGGAAATTATTCACATAATAGCCAAAATCAATAGAACAGACAACAATAAAGAAAATCAATGAAAACAAAATTGCTTTTCTAAGAGAAACAAAACTGACAAGTCCTGAAACTTATATACTATTGTATATCAATTATACCTCAAAAAAAAAATAACACAAAACAAATTTTTAGCTAGATGGATTAGAGGGGAAAAAGACAGAAAATACAAATGATCAATATTAGGAAATTAGCTAAATGTTCAAACATAGGAGTCTGGTTAAATAAACGATGATATATTCACATGATGGAGACCCATGCAGTTGTAATAAAAATGAGGAAGAACTCTAGGACAAGATATGTGGTGGTTTCCAGGATACATTAAGTAAAATAAGTAAAATGCAGAACAGTACATGCAATATGCTATCTTGTGTATAAGAGAAGAGGAAATAAGAAAACATACACAAATCTGCTTATAAAGAAATATAGGAGACATTACAACTGATACTACAGAAATGCAAATAATTATGAGAGACTACTATGAATAAACATATGCCAACAAACTCGATAACCTAGAAGAAATGGATGAATTTCTAGAAACAGAAAACCTACCAAGACCAAATCATAAAGAAATAGAAAACCTGAACAGACAACTAAGGGGCATGGAGATTGAATCAATAATCAAAAACCTCCCAAGAAAGAAAAGCTCAGGACCAGATGGTTTCACAGGTGAATTCCACCAAACATTTAAAGAAGAATTAACACCAGTCTTTCTCAAACTCTTCCAAAAAATTGAAGAGGGAACACTTCCAAATTTATCTTATGTGGCCAGCAATACCCTGACACCAAAGCCAGACAAAAACACTACAAGAAAAGAAAATTACAAACCTATATCCCTGATGAAGATAGATGTAAAAATGCCTAACAAAATATTAGCAAATCAAATTTAATAGCACATTAAAAGGATCATTCACCATGAGAAAGTGGGATTTATCCCTGAGATGCAAGGATGGTTCAACATATGAAAATCAATAAATGTGATATACCACATTAATAGTATGAATGAAATGAAATATTAAAATCATATAATCATCCCAATAGATGAGAAAGCATTTGACAAAATACAGCATCCTTTCATAATAAAAATGCTTAGCATAATAAAGGCCAATATGGCAAGACCACAGCTAACATCATACTCAATGGTGAGAATTTTAAATCCTTTCTTCTAAGGTCAGGAACAAGACAGGAATGCCCACTCTCACCATTTCTATTTGACATAGTACTGGAAGTCCTAGCCAGAGCAATTAGGCAAGGAAAAAAAACAATAAAGGGCATCCATAGCAGAAAGGAAAAATTAAATTATCTGTGTTCACAGATGACATGATCTAATACATAGAAAACCCTAAAGATCCAACAAAACATAGTTAGAACTAATAAATGAATTCAGTAAAGTTGCAGGATGCAAAATCAACACACATAAATCAGTTGCATTTCTATAAACTAACAACAGACTATTTGAAAGAGAAGTTAAGAAA
Organism: Balaenoptera ricei; assembly: GCF_028023285.1. NCBI lineage: Eukaryota > Metazoa > Chordata > Mammalia > Artiodactyla > Balaenopteridae > Balaenoptera > Balaenoptera ricei. The sequence goes on along the minus strand of NC_082654.1, from coordinate 107,771,946 downwards.
GCAATCCCATTTACAATAGCATTGAAAACAATAAAATACTTAGGAATAAATTTAACCAAGGAGGTGTAAGACCTTTAGACTGAAAACTATAAGACATTGAAGAAAGAGGTTGAAGGAGACACAAATAAATAGAAAGATATTCCATGTTCTTGGAAGAATTAATGTGGTGAAAATGTCCATACTACCAAAAATGACCCACAGATTCAGTGTAATCCCAATCAAAACTCCAATGGCATATTTTCACAAAAATAGAAAAAACAATTCTAATATTTGCATGGAACCACAAAAGACTCCAAATAGCTGAAGCAATCTAGAGAAAGACAAACAACACTGGAGCCATCACAATACCTGATTTCAAGCTATATTACAAAGCTAAAGTAATCAAAACCATATGGTCCTGGCATAAAAACAGACACACAGAACAGTGGAACAGAATATAGTTTAGAAATAAACCTGTAAATATATGGTCAACTAATTTTTGAGAAGGGTGTCAAGAGCACACAATGGGACAAGGGCAGTCTCTTTAATAAATGATGTTGGGAAAATTGGATATTGTCATGCAGAAGAATGAAACTGGACACCTATATTTCACCACTCAAAAAATTAACCTGAAATCAAATGTAAGCCCTGAAACCGTAAAACTTTTAGAAGAAAACATAGGGGAAAAGATCCTTGACATGGGTCTAGCTTTCTTGGATAAGTCACCAAAAGCACAAGCAACACAAACTAAAATAAACAAGTGGGACTACACTAAACTAAAGAGCTTCTGCACAGCAAAGGAAACAGTCAGTAAATTGAAAAGGCAATCTACAGAATGGGAGAAAATATTCAAAACCCACATACATGGGCTTCCCCGGTGGCGTAGTGCTTGAGAATCCGCCTGCCAATGCAGGGGACGTGGGTTCGAGCCCTGGTCCGGGAAGATCCCACGTGCCACGGAGCAACTAAGCCTGTGCGCCACAAGTACTGAGCCTGTGCTCTAGAGCCCGCGAGCCACAACTACTGAGCCCATGTGCCACAACTACTGAAGCCCGCGCACCTGGAGCCCATGCTCCGCAACAAGAGAAGCCACCGCAGTGAGAAGTCCATGCACCGCAACGAAGAGTGGCCCCCGCTCGCCGCAACTAGAGAAAGCCCGCGCGTAGCAACGAAGACCCAACGCAGCCAAAAATAAACAACTAAATAAAATAAATAATTAAAAAAAAAAAAAACCCACATACATGATACAAAACTAATAGCCAAAATATGTAAAGAACTCACACAACTCAATAGCAAGAAAAGTGAACAATCCAATTATATATTGAGCAAAGGACCTGAATAGGTTTTTCAAAGTAGACATACAAATGGCCAATAGGTATATGAAAAGTTGCTCAATATCATTAATCATCAGGGAAATGCAAATCAAAACCACAGTGAGATATTACCTCACACCTGTTAGGATGGCTTTTATCAAAAAGACATGAGATAACAAATGTTGGCGAGGATGTGCAGAAAAGGGAATCCTTATACACTATTGGTGGAAATGTAAATTGGTACAGCCATTATGGAAAACAGTATGGCAGTTCCTCAAAAAGATTAAATTGAACTACCATAGGATCCAGCAATCCCACTTCTGAGTATATATTTGAAGAAATTGAAATCAGTATCTCAAGGATATCTGCATACCCATGTTCATTGCAGCATTATTCCCAGCAGCCAAGACATGAGAACAACCTGTTTGTCAACCGATGAATAGATAAAGAAGTTGTGGGTTATATATATATATATAGAAAATTCAGATATGAGAAAGGAAAAAATCCTGTCATTTGCAACAACATGGATGGACCTTAAGGGCATTATGCTAAGTGAGATAAGTCAGAGAAAGACAAATACTGTATGATCTCACTTATATGTGGAATCTAAAAAAGCTGAACTCGTAAAAACAGAGAGTAGAATGGTGGTTTCCAGGGGCTGGGGATGGGGAAATTGGAGAAATGTCTATGGGTATGAACTTTCAACTAGCAAATAAATAAGTTCCGTAGCTCTAATGCACAACAGATTGATGACAGTCAACAATACTGTATTATAAACTTCAAAGTTAAGACTGCATCTTAGTTGTCCTCAACATAAAAAAGAAAGTTCTGTGACATGACAAAGGTATCAGGAACACTAATCATATTGTAATATATAAATGTATCATATTAACACGCTGCATGCCTCAAACTTACATGATGTTATATGTCAATTATATTTCAATAAAGAAAAATACAGGATGGATAAACCAGAAAATAATAAGACTGGTTACTCACAGAGGCAAGGAGGTGAAGTGGATGGATGGAAGGAATAGGGATAGATACTTCTCTGAATGTAACTTTTTTAATAGTTTCCCTTTGAAATCATGTTAATGTTTTACATATCTAAAAAATTAAATCAATAAGGAAGGGTGAATGCCCTAACACTGAACTCAAACACAACCAAACAACCCTAGCCGGACTGCAAATTCATAACACTACAGCACTGAAGGCAATAAAAACAAAAACTAAATCAATTACTTTTGAACATAGTACTTTGACTATATATTCTCAATCTAGGAGAAAAAAAAGAACTTCAGACCAATCTTGAACTCAATATTTGTTTTTGTTTTGTAGTAGTGGTAGCAGTATGTGTGTGGTAATTATGAAACTATTTTACTTGTAGCAAATTGTGTTAATGTCTGTAGCCATAGTTCACACTACAGACGAAGGGAGATACAAATAAAGAACAGGGGAAGGCAAGGAAGAACCTTGTGGTATTGGATTGGAATTGGAGGTATCAGTATGAACTCATGATTACTTAGGTCTGTAGGCTGAAAGGGTCTAGAACCAATGATATCCTAGTTGCAATAAGCACACTTATAATCTAGATCTTGGTTTCCAGATTCCATTACTCACTAAAAGGATGCAGGGCTCACTGAATAAATGACTGATCCCAGGGTTGAGGCAGGGAAGGTATAAGTTGAGCCTGGAACATCTTGTAACCAGAAGTGCTCAAACAAACAAAATATATGTAGCACGGAAAAAAAGACACAGAAGTCTTGAAGGAACTCCCACTATCCATGTCTGGGACACTTTGAGCACAAAAATAAATAAGGATGCAATGGATTATAATCCACTTAATTAAATAGGATCCATGAGTCTATACTGATGATTAAATAAAGAAAGGAAGGCTCTTCCTCACAGTAAAATGCTCACTAGTTAGCGTGAAGGGAGTAGTGGAGTTGGATAAACACTATTTTGGTTCAGGCAAGAATTGCTAAGGAATGTTATATCTAGTTTGATGAGGTCTTAAAAAGTGTCTCCCCACAGATTACTTATTAATTCCACAGAGAAAAACAGTAACTATATAGCGGAGACACAAGACGATACCTTGACCAGATGATCAAAACTAATATTACCAGTTAAGGACAGATGGACACCATGTACCTCCAAATGTGATATCCAGAAAAGGACACGACATTACTTCCTTAGTATTTCAGTCAGAGAGTGTATAATCTGAATCTAGCTCTAATCACGAGGAAGACAAATCCAAACTGAAGAACATTCTGTAAAACAACTGACATATATTCTTCAAAAATGTCAATGTCATAAAAGAAAAAAAAACGTTGAGAATGGAATAAAAATGCCTTTTAAATTTAACAACTAGAACATCATTACCAATTTGGTAGCGATAGAGATAGAAATCAGATCCCAGTGGGCTCAAAAAGTGAATGGGAACTAAAAACACAGCATCCAGGTAACTCCTGTGAGGAAAGGAGACAGGGTGAACAAGGTACGCCAATTCATAAATGGTTAATAATATACTTTTGTGGAGGACATATTAGGTTGAGCGACACGAATATGCTATCTTTATGGGGCAAATGGTGTTAGAAAAACTGTATATTTACATTCAAAGAATGAAATTGGATGGACCCTTATCTATGCCATACACAAAAATCAACTCAAAATGTATTAAAGATTTAAACATAAGACCTGAAACTGTAAAGCTCCTAGAAGGAAACATAGTGGGAAAGTCATAATATTAGTTTAGGCAATGATTTCTTGGATATGACACATAAAGGATAAGCATCAAAAGCAAAAATAGACAGGTGGCACTACATCTCACTAAAAAGCTTCTGCACAGCAAAGGAAACAGAAACAGTGAAAAGGCAGCCTATGGAATGGAAGAAAATATTTGCAAACTATATATCTAAGGTGCTAATATCCTTACATAAAGGACCTACTGCAACTACAATTCAATAGCAAAATAAATAACCCAAAAAATGGACAAAGGACTTGAAAGGACATTTCTCCAATGAAGACATACAAATGACCAAAAGGTACATGAAAAAGTGCTCAACATCACTAATCATCAGGGATATGCAAATCAAAACCACAATGAGATATCAACTCAAACCTGTTAGGATGGATATTATAAAAAAACAAAACAAAGCAAAAACAAAAAATAACAAGTGTTGTCAAGGATGTGAAGAAATTATAATCCTTGTACAGTGTTGGTGGGAATGAAAAATGGTGCTACCACTATGGAAAACATTATGGAGGTTCCTCAAAAAAATTAAAATAGATCCAGCAATCCCACTTCTGGGTATATATCCAAAAGAATTGAAATCAGAATCTTGAAGAGGTATCGGGACTCCCATGTCCATTACAGCTTTAGTCACGATAGCTGAGATATGAAAATAAATATGCATGGATGGATGAATGGATAAAGAAAATGTGATATAAGCATACAATGAATATTATTCAGCCTTAAGGAAAGAAGGAAATCCTGCCTTTTGCAACAACATGGATGAACCTGGAGGACATTATGCCAACTGAAATAAGCCAGACACAGAAGGACAAATACTACATGATATCACTTACATGAAGTATCTAAAGTAGTTAAACTCATAGAAGCAGAGAGTAGAATGGTGGTTGCCAGAGGTTGGGGGGGGGGGGGGGAAACAGGGAGGTATTAGTCAAAGCATACAAAGTTTCAGTTATACAAAATGAATAAGACCTAGAGATCGACTGTATAGCATAGTGACTGTAGTTAACAATACTGTATTGTATAATTAAAAATTTGCTAAGAGGGTAGATCTTAAGTGTTCTTATCACAAAATATAACAGAAATAAATAATTAGGGCAGGAGGAAACTTCTGGAGATGGACTTTTTATGGCATAGACTGGTGACGTATTCATGGATGTATACTTATATTCAAAGATATCTTTTGTAAAGATTAAACATGTACAGCTTTTTATGAATTAATAATAGTCAATAAAATGGCTTCTTAAAAAATAAATTGTAGAATAAACATCTATGTTATTTTTGAAATAAAAAAAGGAAGTTTGAAACAAAATATTTGAACATGTTGAAAAAAAAGAAAGAGTGAGATGTAGAGATCAAGATGGCAGAGTAGAAGGACGCTGGGCTCCCCGCCCCTCATGAAAACATCAAAACTACAATTACATATAGACTGACCCTCACTGAAATTGACCTGGGGACCACCAGACAGCTCTTCTACAACCAACGCTGTAAAGAAAGAGCCACACGGAGTGTGGTAGGAATGGAGAAGAAGTGATCTGGTTGGGACCCACACCCCTAGAAGAGGAGGATATCACAGGCTCAGGGATTCCTGCCCTGGGGAGCAAGGGGTTTGAGCCACACTCCAGCCCTGTGGTCTGACACCAGGAAGACAAGCTCCCTTAGTGGGTTTGGAAGACAAGGTCCCTTAGTGGGTTTGAAAGACAGTGGGGCTTACCAGAGTGCTGTAAGAAACCAAGCCTCCTGAACACACGCACAGCACGGAGGCAGCAGATTGGAAACTGCCTGGGGCTCTGGCCTGCCTGCCAGAACCACCCCAGTGCACACCCCACAGCTCACACCAGGCTCCTGCTCCAGCCCCTCTTGCTCTGGCATTGCTCCCCACGAAGGCGGAGGTTGCTGTTTCCAATGAGAATGTGTATTCTTGGAGGGAGCAGAGCCAACTCAGACCCCGCCCATGCCTCTGGCCAGGGCTGAGGCAGCCATTGCCAGCATGCGCTTTGGTGCACACACTTGGGAGGGAGTGAAAGTAGCTCCCAGGCAGAGACCACCTTCTCCAAAGCTCCTTTCCCTGTGCACACTTGCGAGAGGATGGGGCCAGCTCAGTGGTGAGGCAGCAATTTCTCAGGCCCCAACCCAGCCTCTAACCAAGGCTTGCACACTAGGGAAAAAGTGAAACCAGCACAGAAGTGCAGCCCTAAGCCCTCAGGCCTCAGCCGCATCCCAAATCAAGGTGGAGACTACCATCACACCCAGGAAAAACCTAACTCCCTCAGGGCACCTGCTCCTGACCTCACATCTGAGAGGGCTGTGATGACCAGTGAGCACAGCAGAAGCCCTGGCTTGCACGTAGTTCTGGCTTTAGCCTCTCCAAGCCCAGCCTTACCGCCTACATGGCAAACACTGCCAGCACACCACTGGGAAATAGGCAGCCCTGCTCACTTCAAATCCAGCTCTTCCACCAAAGCCACTGGACACGTGCAAACTGCACAGGGACACTCACACACAAGGGCACACCTTCAAGACCAGATAGGTAACTGTTTCACCTAATTTCATACAGAGAAAGTTAAACAGAATGAGAAGACAGAGAAATATGTTTCAAAGAAAAGAACAAGAAATAAAAAAACCCTGAAAAAACCTGAATGAGGCAGAGATAAATAATTTATCTGATAAAGAGTTCAAAGCAAAAGTAATAAGGATGCTATTGAACTGGGGAAAAGAATACATGAACACAGTGAGAATTTTAACAAAGAACTAGAAAATATAAAAAAGAACCAGTCAGAGCTGAAGAATACAGTAACTGAAATGAAAAAATACACTAGAGGAAATTAACAACAGGTTAGGAGATACAGAAGAACTCATAAGCGATCTGAAAGATAGAATAATGGAAATCATCCAATCAGAATAGCAAAAAGAAAAATAAATTTAAAAAAATAAGAATAGTTTAAGGGACATCTGAAATAACATCAAGTGTACTAACATTTGCACTATAGGAGTCCTAGAAGGAGAAAGGAGAGAAAAGGGGGTAGAAAATGAAATGATGACTGAAAAATTCCCAAACCTGAAAAAGGAAACTGATATCCAGGCACAGGAAGCACAGAGAATCCCAAACCAGATGAACTCAAAGAGACCCACACCAACACATATCATAATTAAAATGGCAAAGTTAAAGATAAGAGAGAATTCTAAAGGCAAGAAGAGAAAAACAGAGTTATACACAAGGGAATCCCCATAAATCTATCAGCTGATTTATCAGCAGAAACTTAGCAGGCCAGAAGGGAGTGGCATGATATATTTAAAGTACTGAAAGGGAAAAACCTGCAACCTGGGATATTCAACCTAACACTGTCATTCAGAATTGAAGGAGACATAAATAACTTCTCAGACAAGCAAAAACTAAAGGAGTTCATCAATACTAAACCAACCTTACAAGAAGCATTAAAGGGTCATCTTTAAGTGAAAAAGAAAAGACTACTACAAGAAACAAGAAATTATGGGAAGGTAAAAATCCCACTGGTAAAGACAAATATATAGAAAGGTTATGGCTCAACCACTTAAATGGCTAGTACAAAAGTTGAAAGACAAAAATTATAAAACCAAATATAACTACAATAAAGAGTTAAGGGATAGACATGAAGATGTAAAATACATCAAAAACTCAAAACATAGGGGAGGGGAGTAAAAAATGTAGAGCTTTTAGAATCTGTTGAACTTAAAATCAGTTTAAAACAAGTAGATATAGTTATAGGTCAACATATATGAACTACATGGTAAGCACAAATCAAAAACCTACAATGGATATATAAAAACTGGAGAGAAAGGAGCACAAACATAACACAAAAGAAAATTATCAAACCACAAGGGAAGAGACTAAAACACAAAGAACAGAGAAGAACTAGAAAAACAAGCAGAAAACAAGTAACAAAATGTCAGTACGTACATACCTATCAATCATCACTTTAAATGTCAATGGACTAAATGCTCCAATCAAAAGACATAGGGTGGCTGATTGGATAAAAAAAACAAGACTCATTTATATGCTACCTACAAGAGGCTCACTTCAGAGCTAGACACCCAGACTGAAAGTGAGAAGATAGAAAAAGATGTTCCATGCAAATGGAAATGAAATCTGGGGTTGCAATACTCATATCAGACAAAGTAGACTTTAAAACAAGTCTACAATAAAGGACAAAGAAAGACATTATATAAAGATAAAGGGATCAATACAAGAAGAGGGAATAACATTCATAAACATATAGGAACCTAATATAGGAGCACCTAAATATATAAAGCAAATAGTAACAGACATAAAGGGAGAAATTAACAATAATACAATAATAGTAGAGGACTTTAACAACTCATTTCATTAATCGACAGATCATCCAGACAGAAAATCAAAAAGGAAACCGTGGTCTTAAATGACACATTAGACCAGCTGGACTTAAAAGATATCTACAAGACATTCCATCCAAAAACAGTAGAATACACTTTGTTGTCAAGTGCGCATGTAATGTTCTCCAGGATAGATCACAAGCTAGGCCACAAAACAAGGCTCAAAAATTTAAGAGGATAGAAATTATATCAAGAATCTTTTCCTTCCACAATGGTATGAACCTAGAAATCAATTATAGTAAGAAAAATGGGAAAACACAAACATGTGGAGACTAAACCACATGCTACTAAAAAAACCAATGCGTCAATGAAGATATCAAGGAGGAAATCAGAAAACAACCTGAAGACCACTGAAAATAAAAGCACAACTTTACAAAATCTATGGAACGCAGCAAAAGCAGTTCTAAGAGGGAAGTTTATAGAAATAGAGTCATACTTCAAGAAGAAAGAAAAATCTCAAATAAGCAACCTAACCTACAATTTAAAGGAATTAGAAAAAGAAGAACAAACAAAGTTCAAAGTTAGTAGAAGGAAAGAAATAATAAAGATCAGAGAGGAAATAAAATAGAGACCAAAAAACAATAGAAAAGATCAATGAAATCAAGAATTTTTTTTTGAAAAGATAAACAAAATTGATTTAGTCAGCTTCATTAAGAAAAAGAGGATCTAAATGAACAAAATAAGAAATGAAAGTGGAGAAATTACAAGCAATATCACAGAAATACAAACAATCATAAGAGAATACTATGAACAGTTATATGCCAACAAACTGGAAAACCTAGAAGAAATGGATAAATTCCCAGGAACATAAATCTCCCAAGACTGAATGAGGAAGAAATAGATAATCTGAACAGATATATTACTGGTATTGAAATTGAATCAGTAATCAAAATACTCCCAACAAGCAAAAGTCCAGGACCAGACAGAAGCACAGGAGAATTCTACCAAACATATGAAGGGTTAAAACCTATCCTTCTCAAACTATTCCAAAAAATGAAGAGGAGGGAATACTCCCAAATTCATTCTACAGGGTCACCATTACTCTGATACCAAAACCAGACAAAGACTTTACCAAAAAAAAAAAAAAAAAAAAAATTACAGGCCAATATCCCTGATGAATATAGATGCAAAAATTCTTAACAAAATATTAGCAAATAGAATTCAACAGTATATAAAAAGTATCATACACCATGATCAACTGGAATTTATTCTAGGGATGCATGGATGGTTCAATATCTGCAAATCAATTAATGTGATACACCACATTAACAAAATGAAGAACAAAAAATATCACGATTATCTCAACACACACAGAAAAAGCATTTGAAAAAATCAATACTCACTCATGATTAAAAATTCTCGGCAAATTTGGTACAGAGGAAACATATCTCAACATAATAAAGGCCATTTATGACAAACTCACAGCTAACATCATACTAAATGGTAAAAAACTGAAAGCTTTTCCTCTAAAATCAGGAACGAGACAAAGATGCCCACTCTTGCCACCATTTCCTACTGAAAGGAACCAGGGCTCTTCGGAAAAAATGACTGATTCCAGGTCAGGGACAGGAAATGTACAATATGAGTCTGGGCCATCTTGCGCCAGAAAGCAAGAAAAATATCAAAGATTAATGTGAACAAATCTAAAATACATATGAAACAACTTGAATAATTTCTCATTGGCCAAAAGTGGGACAATTTAATCATCAAAAATAATAATTAAAATAATTCAAATATATGAAAATCAGTGCATTCACAATAATATTTTAAAAGTCCTCATCTGTCACAATTGGAAGGTGCTAGGACACCAGCTCAATATTCTGAAAATTGATAAATAAAACCTATCTTTCATCTACAAATTGTATGTCAGGGTAACAAAAAAGTTGATGAAAAAAGTTCTCTATGGTAGAATTTCAGTTAGTAAATTCAGAAGGAATGATAGAATTAAAAATTCTTTTTTTTTCAACCTCTAATGAAATGTTGGATCTAGTCACAATCATCAATTGCTAAAACAATCAGGTGAAAAGTTGATGAAAAACGTTCTAATGCTGGAATCAAGCTGACATCACTTAAACCCATGAGCTATATTTCATCATGAAAAATGAAACTATGAGACATTATGTTTCTCAAAATGTGATGGAATAGGAAGCATACAACAAGCACTATGAAGTATTCTTACCTAAAATATAGAGCCTGAATCTAATAAAAATTCTAGATCTAACTGTCTATCTACAAAAATAAGAGGACTATCATACGGAAGCAATCAGCTAAATCCAGGAAATATTCTACAATACAAGTGACATAATTTCTCCAGTAAATTAATGGTATGAAAAAGAATGGCAGGGTACTAGCAAAATTGAGTAAAAGGGACTTAAGAAACATGACAGTCAGGTGCAATGTATGAACTTTGTTTAGATCTTAAATAAAACAAAGCAACTGTACAGAGGATCTGTGAGAAAATCAGACAAATTTTTTAAAATTAATTTATTTTATTTATTTATGTTTGGCTGCGTTGGGTCTTCATTGCTGCGCGTGGGCTTTCTCTAGTTGCGGTGAGCGGGGGCTATTCTTCGCTGCGGCAGGCAGGCTTTTCATTGCGGTGGCTTCTCTTGTTGCAGAGCACGGGCTCTAGGCGCACAGGCTTCAGGAGTTGTGGCACGTGGGCTCAGTAGTTGTGGCTCGTGGGCTCTAGAGCGTAGGCTCAGTAGTTGTGGTGCACGGGTTTAGTTGCTCCGTGGCATGTGGGATCTTCCTGGACCAGGGCATGAACCTGTGTCCCCTGCATTGGCAGGCAGATTCTTAGCCACTGCACCACCAGGGAAGTCCCCAGACAAATTTTAATATTTGCTGGATGATGGGTAGTATGAGGAGATTTTCTTAATTTTGGTGAGTGTGATAATGGCATGACGGATATGATTTTATTTAAAGTCCTTATTGGATATGCATATTGAAGTTGAGGTATGATTTATAATAATACTTCAGCCAAAAAAAAAAAAGGATAAAATTGGAAACTACTATGAGTAAATGCCAACAAATTGGACAACTAGAAGAAATGGACAAATTCCTAGAAACAGACAACCTACCATGACTGAATCATGAAGAAATAGAAAATCTGAACAGACTGATTACTTGTAAGGAGATTGAATCAGTAACCAAAAACCTCCCAACAAACAAAAGTCTAGGACCAGACAGCTTCCCTGGAGAATTCCACCAAACATTTAAATAAGATTTATTACCTATCCTTCTCAAACTCTTCAAAAAATTCAAGAGGAAGGAACACTTCCAAACTCATTTAATGAGGCCAAACCAAAACCAGACAAGGATGCCTCACGAAAAAAAAAATTACAGGCCAATATCCCTGATCAACATAGATGCAAAATCCTCAACAAAATATTAGCAAACCAAATTCAACAATACATTAAAAGGGGGCTTCCCTGGTGGCGCAGTGGTTGAGAATCTGCCTGCCAATGCAGGGGACACGGGTTCAAGCCCTGGTCTGGGAAGATCCCACATGCCACAGAGCAACTGGGACCGTGAGCCACAATTACTGAGCCTGCGCTCCGCAACAAGAGAAGCCGCGATAGTGAGAGGCCTGCGCACTGCGATGAAGAGTGGCCCCCGCTTGCCGCAACTAGAGAAAGCCCTCGCACAGAAACGAAGACCCAACACAGCCATAAATAAATAAATAAATTAAAAAAAAAAAACACCAATACATTAAAAGGATCATACATGATGATCAAGTGGGATTTATTCCAGGGATGCAAGGATGGTTCATTATCCACAAATCAATCAATGTGATACACTATATTAACAAAATGAAGGATAAAAATCATATAATCATATTAGTAGATGCAGAAAAAGCTTTTGACAAAATTCAACATCCATTCATGATAAAAGCTCTCAACAGAGTGGGTAGAGAGGGAAACATACCTCAGTATAATAAAGGCTTATATGATAAGCCCACAGCTAACATCATATTCAATGGTGAAAAGCTGAAAGCTTTTCTTCTAAGATCAGGAACAAGACAAGAATACCCACTCTCATCACTTTCCTTCAGCAGAGCATTGGAAGTCCTAGCAATAGCAATTAGGCAAGAAAAAGAAATAAAAGGAATCCAAATCACAAAGGAAGAGTTCTCTATTTGCAGATGACATGGTATTTATTATGTATACAGAAAACCCTGAGACTCCACCAAATAACTATTAGAACTAAGAAATGAATTCAGTAAAGTTGCAGGATACAAAATCAATATACATATCAGTTTGTTTCTATATACCAACAACAAACTATCAGAAAGAGAAATTAAGAAAACAATCCCATTGGGCTTCCCTGGTGGCACAGTGGTTGAGAATCTGCCTGCTAATGCGGGGGACACGGGTTCGAGCCCTGGTCTGGGAAGATCCCACATGCCGCGGAGTGACTGGGCCCGTGAGCCACAACTGCTGAGCCTGCGCGTCTGGAGCCTGTGCTCCGCAACAAGAGAGGCCACGATGGTGAGAGGCCCGCACACCGCGATGAAGAGTGGCCCCTGCTCGCCGCAACTAGAGAAAGCCCTCGCACAGAAACGAAGACCCAACACAGCCATAAATATAAATAAATAAATAAATAATTTAAAATAGCTTATAAAAAAAAAAAAGCCCTTTCCATCTCTAAAGTGCAAGGATTCTCTAATGGGGCAACATGGACTATAGGAAAAAAAAAAATCCCATTTAAAACTACATCAAAAAGAATAAAATACCTAAGTATAAATTTAATCAAGGAGGTGAAAGACCTATACACTGAAAACTGTAAGACACTAATGAAAGAGATCGAAAAAGAAACAAATAAATAGTAAGATATTCTGTGCTCATGGATTGGAAGAATTAATATTGTCAAAATGCTCATACAACCCAAACAATCTACAGATTCAGTGCAATGTCTATCAAAATTCCAACGGCATTTTTTCACAGAAATAGAAAAAACAAATCTAAAATTTGTATGGAACCACAAAAGATCCTGAATAACTAAGGCAATCCTGAGAAAGAAGAACAATGCTGGAGACATCACACTTCCTGATTTCAAACTATATTACAAAGCTGTAGCAAACCACAACAACCAAAAAACAGACCTTGGGTGAAGGGGGTCAGAAGGTAAAAGGAAAAAAAATCTTTTCCCTGAAATGCAAAACTGTAGTCAATTTAACTGTATGTCCTTGGGTTAGCTGCTCAGTTGCACAAAGATTGAATTTTCTTATATGTAAAATGAAAGTCCTAACAACATCTACTCCATAGTCTCATAGAGCATCATATGAGAATTTGTATGTGCAAGTCCTTTGTGAACTGTAAAAAACTACATTAAGGTTAGCTGGGTGTTTATTTACACATGCTTTTGTATACACACATTTTGTGAAAGTAATGGGATTTCAGATGATCTTTGTAGAATGGGTAGGAGTTGAATTTGCAGAGAATAGAAGGGATGAGTCAGTTGTGGGAAAATGGTATGATATAATAAAGAGCAATTAAAAAACAAAAAGATGGAGCTGAGTGGGAAAAAATTTTTTAATAAAATAAAATAATGACTAGGGGCTTCCCTGGTGGCGCAGTGGTTGAGAATCTGCCTGCCAATGCAGGGGACGCGGGTTCGGGCCCTGGTCTGGGAAGATCCCACGTGCCGCGGAGCAACTGGGCCCGTGAGCCACAGCTACTGAGCCTGCGCGTCTGGAGCCTGTGCTCCGCAACAAGAGAGGCCGCGATAGTGAGAGGCCCGCGCACCGTGATGAAGAGTGGCCCCCGCTTGCCACAACTAGAGAAAGCCCTCGCACAGAAACGAAGACCCAACAAAGCCATACATACATACATACATACATAAATAAAAAGAATGTAAGCAGACAAGAATAGCATTAAAAAAATTAAAAAAAAAAATAATAATGACTAAATATTAATAAGAAGGAATGTAATGGAGGAAAAACATTCTTATTTAAAATTTAGACTATGACTACTTTTGCCTTCTGAAGGTGGGGGAAGAGTGTGTAAACACCATATCAATAGGAATATAAATCACATATCATTTCCTTCCATATTCAGGCACTAGTATATAGCAGAGGATGAAATTTCAAATTCGTCCAGTTCTGGGCTACTCAAGAGAAAGTCTCTGAGTATACTGCCTTAGAGATAATAGTGAGCAGTTGGATATCTGAAGGTCAGCCCAGAGCCCAGGGATCAAGCTACATAGTGAGAAAATTCAGGTTCCTTAAGAGGTTGTGTGAAGGATGTCCCAAAATGGAGTAGCCAGAGCAATGTAAAAAGACTCCTGAGGGGGGACAGAAGAAAAAGAGCTTTAAAAAGAGCTGAGTGTTGAATCTAGGTTCTTTTTGGAGCAGAAGAAAGAGAACAAGGATAAGAGTGAGATCCTTAGTTCAATGGGAGCAGAAATTCAGAGTCAGGGATGGCCACAAGAATGGAAACTGTGCTCCCCCTGCCCCTGTCCCCCATCTTTTTGCCCTTGCTCAGAGCTTTGCAGATCCCTGGGGAGGGAACTGGACTTCCCATTTGATGTGGGTAGAACTCTCAACACATTTAAATAAGAATGTCTCCTGACAAAGAGATGGGACCAGGGAAAATGTATATAAAAGATGAAAAAAACACACAAATGTATGGTATTGGCATTAAAAAAGACACATAGATCAAGGGAACAGAATAGAGAGCCTAGAAATAAATCTACACATATATGGTCAATTAATTTATGACAAAGGAGCCAAGAATATATAATGGGAAGAGGATAGTCTCTTCAATAAATGGTGTTGGGAAAACTAGACAGTCACATACAAAAGAATGAAACTGGACCACTATGTTACACCACACCAAAACTCAGCTCAAAATGGATTAAAAACTTGAATGTAAGACCTGAAACCATAAAACTCTTGGAAGAAAATATAGGGGGGGGAAGCTCTTTGACGTCTGTCTTGGCAATGATTTTTTGGATTTGACACCAAAAGCAAAGGCAACAAAAGCAAAATAACATGTGGGACTACAACAAACTAAAACGATCTGTACAGCAAAAGAAACCATCAACAAAATAAAAAGCATTCTACAGAATGGGAGAAAATATTTGCAAATCATATATCTGGTATACTATATGTATTACAGAAAAAGAACAAACAACTCAATGAAACAGTGGGCAGAGGATCTGAATAGACATTTTCCCAAAGAAGACATACAGATGGTCAACAGGTACATGAAAAGGTGCTCAACATCACTAACCATCAGGGAAATGTAAATCAAAACCACCATATCACCTCACACCTGTTAGAATGGCTATTATCAAAAAGACAAGAAATAAGTGTTGGTGAGGATATGGTAAAAAGAGAACCCTTTGTGCAATGTTGATGGGAGTATAAATTGGTGCAGCCACTGTAAAAAACACTATGGAGGTTCCTCAAAAAATTAAAAATAGAACTACCATATGAGCCAGCAATTCCACTTCTGGGTATTTACCTGAAGAAAATGAAAACACTAAGTGGAAAAGATATCTGCACCACCATGTTCATTGCAACATTACTTAAAATTACCAAGATATGGAAGCAGCCTAAATGACCATTGATAGATAAATGGATAAAGAAAATGTGGTGTATACATATATATGTATATATATGTGAATATTATTCATCCGTAAAAATGAAGTACATCTTGCCTTTTGCGACAACATGGATGAATCTCAAGGGCATTATGCTGAGTGAAATTAGTCAAATAGAGAAAGACAAATTCTGTATGATCCCACCTACATGCGGTTTCTAAAAACCGAAAATAAAAAAACTGACTCATAGATACCAAGAATAGATTAGTGGTTGCCAGAGGCAGTGGGTTGGGGGGGCGGTGAAATGGTCCAAAGGTGTGAACTTTCAGTTATACGTAAGTCTGGGAGATCTAATGTACAGAGTGACTATAGTTAACAATACTATATTGCAGGTTTAAAAGTTGCTAAGAGAGGGGCTTCCCTGGAGGAGCAGTGGTTAAGAATACGCATGTCAATGCAGGGGACACGGGTTCAATCCCTGGTCTGGGAAGATCCCACATGTTGCGGAGCAACTAAGCCCATGCGCCACAACGACTGAGCCTGCGCTCTAGAGCCCACGAGCCACAACTACTGAGCGCACGTGCCACAACTACTGAAGCCTGCGTGCCTAGAGCCTGTGCTCCGCAACAAGAGAAGCCACCGCAATGAAAAGCCTGCCTGCCGCAACAAAGAGCAGCCCCTGCTCGCCACAACTAGAGAAAGCCCACGCTCAGCAACGAAGACCCAGTGCAGCCAAAAATAAATAAATAAATAAATAAACAAATAAAAAAGTTGCTAAGAGAGAAGATCTTAAAAGTTCTCATCACAAGGAAAAAAGACTGTGTGTGAGGTGATGAATCTTAACTAAACTTCCTATGGTAATTGTTTCATAAAATATACATATATCAAATCATTATGTTGTACACCTAAAATGAATACAATGTTATATGTCAATTATAACTCAGTAAAAAATAAATTAAAAAAAAAAGGCAAAACGGAGGGAATTCCCTGGCCGTCCAGTGGTTAGGACTCCGCACTTTCACTGCCGTGGGCCCGGGTTGGATCCCCTGGTCGGGGAACCAAGATTCTGCAGCCAAAAAGAAAAAAAAAAGAAAAAGAAAAGGCAAAATGGGAGGGCACAAGAATATAAAAATGTTGATAATTGTTGAAGTTGATAATTATTGACCTAATCAGGGCCGAGGTTGATTATACTACTATTTCTATCTTTGTGTATGTTTACCTTTTCCCACAAAAAAAGAGTTACAGAAAAAACTGAGCTGTCTTTAACCTGGGTTGGTGTAAGTTACTGATTGGGACTACATTAAAAGTGGGTTCAACATTAAGGTAATGTTTGTTAACAACAACAATGACAACAAAAAAACAACTCATAGTGTAATTATATTAACCCATTATATTTATATACATTATATAAATAAATCAATAAATCATTATAATGAGGAATGATTCTAAAGTTTCATGTTATATTTCTTGAGATGATCAATTTTTAACTGGATTAGTAAGTTTTAAATCATAAGCTGATAAAGTGGGTGATAGATGAATTTTCCTGAATATATACAAAGTCTATTTAAATATTTTATTTTCATAAGGGAACCACCTTGGTAGACAGTAAACCTGGTTCGACGTACGTGGGGAAGCACAGCGCATGTGTGCATCTGGCAGAACACCCAGTACAGAAGAGAGCAGGTGCTGTTTTCCAAGACACCTACTTGTGCGTGTCCCGATACTATAGTTAGAAAATGGCTCAAATTTTTAGTTGCTTTTCCCAGAACTTGAAGATCGTCTTCCTGTTTATCTTGGTGGGATGCCTATGTTGTACTTGTGATTTTTCTGTTCTCTGTAATGTATTAAAACAAGATTGTCACAGATGGGGAAACAAGAGGTCATTAGTTAACAATCAGATGTGTGATTTCCTGAGCAGAAAAGACGCTCTCTTGTGCATTTTAAACATTTTTAAAGGAGAAATAGGGCTAGTCCCTTGAGGGCAAAGCCTGTTCACTGGGCTTTCCTCAAGACTCGACACAGTCATTTCTAAATTCATTTCCTCATTTAATTCTGTCCTTTGCATTTAATCTCAGTTTTGCCTCTATTTTTCTGTAAGTCTCTCATCAGTTCATAGTGGTTATTGCTTTATAGTTTTAAGTAAACATTGCCAGAAGAACAAAGGAAAGTGAAAGAGGTGGTCAATTAGCTTTGGTCCAAGTTGGTGTGATATGGAGATGACAGCACCTTTCCTTGAATTCATCCTTCAGGTTTTAGACCAGTTGATCTTCATTAGGTTTGGGGCAGGGAAATAGTTGTACTAATTACTGGCTTTGGGAGACACAAGCCTTTGTTCTCCTCAAAGTATTAGGTAACACTCTTAGTGCTACTCATCTCATTGCCTTACTCTTGTTTCATTTTCTATAAATGGACATAATAATGGTACCCACCTCACGGCGATTGTAAAGATTAAATGAGATAATATTTGTAAAATGCTTAGAACAGGGATTGGCACATAATAGTAAGTACCCTGTAAGTGTTTATAAGATAAATTCCTGCATGACAGTGTGGATCTTCTCTGTAACATTTGAATAAATGACAACAGCTACATGCCGGTGGAGTTCTAGAATCTCCTTGGTGAACTTGTCATTCACTGGCTATTGCATGGTCAGCAGATGGTTTGGTGAAACCTCACTAATTTGGAATGAGTTCACAGGTTATTAAACCCGAGTAAGTGAAAATTCTGAAATCATCGATCTTTGGAAGTATTTGAAACACATTTTATATTTGTTCTATTCATGAAAAATTTGAAAGTGTCACATTTGACTAATTATTTTCAAGATACACATGTTCAGTTTGTGATTTTGTATACTTAATTGGAACAAAATGAAAGCTAATAAAGGTTTTGATACGGACATCTAATCTTTTAGGTAGATATCAACGAAAATACATGAAAAAAGCATAGAGAGATGTAAATACACTTCTTTGCATGCCGCAGACCTAAATAGTAATTTTTAAAGTTATTCCTGGACTACTTTTAATATCTACAAATAACTAAATTTAGAAGAATCAAGTGTTTGTAGAATGAGTGTTCCCTAGCAAACTTGAGAATACTTAATCAGTTATCATTACTACAGCAAAAGGAGGCCAAGGAAGTCTTAGATTTCACTTGTATTGAAATTATATTTTACTTTTATAATTTACGTATGTCAAAACGTTTTAAAAGCTAACTTTTTAAGCCATTTTAAAGACTTTCTAAATTAATCGATTTGAAATCTTGATTAGTGCAATGGGCAGGGCTAGCAATTCCTTTTTCTGTGTTCCCACCCCGTCCTATCCACCCTCTCTTAGGGCATTTACTCTGAGCTCTAGGTTGTCATTATTTGTTTACACGTCCGCCCCCTGCACGGAACTTATCTGTCTTCCAAAGGCCAAGCTAATTGGAATTACTGTCCTCTTTCACCAGATTGGATCCCCAGAGTACTGTTTATTTATATGGCAGAATTTAATGACAGTTTTAAGTTCTGTGTAGTTGATGAAGAGTTCTTGGATTCAGGCTAGTTTTTAAAAAAATATTCTACAAAGTGGTTTATAAGTCCTTATATTATTCTGCTTTTAACCTTACACATGTCAGCTCTTGTGTTGTTAATCTGGAAGGCTAACATCTCAAGGACTGCTGAAGTTACCTGCAGTCTATTCAGATGGTACAGAAGCCCAGCACAGCATTTCCCACATTAGCAGGTGCTCAATAAAGATGGTGAACATCGCAATCACAGCCCTTTTTATTCCAAAAATAAATGGCAGGGCGGAAAGAAACACCGTTGGCTTATTTCTGGTAAGGTTTTTAGGTACTATAAAAGAAAGAATTGTACTCATCAGCATAGCACAAATTCTAATAATAAGAGATACTTCTGTTTAAACTTAAAAGTCGTTAATGCAGTAATGCCCATTTGCCTTCCCTCCGCCCCGCGCCCTGGCCAGATCCACTTCTCAGGAGCAGTTCCAGCAGTTTGAGCTTAAGTGCCTGAATGTGGACCCTGAAATGAGCTTTGATTACCTTAGTCGACTAGGTAGCCAAACATTTTTTCACGAGGGTTTAAACTCCGCAAGATTTCACAGGATTTAAAAATGGTTTAAAAAAAAAAAAAAAAGCATCGAATTTCAGTACCTTTAAATTTGGCTGAAACGGGGGCACAGGGGCTTGGACTGACACCGCAGCAATACTTAGTTTTGTTTTTAACCATTTCGGGCCTTCCTGAAATACAGGCTGTATTGGCGTAATGGAAAAAGGAGCCTTGGAATCCTAGAGTCTGGTTTCTGGGTTCCGTCCCGGTTCTGCGTGACCTTGGGCAAGTTACTTTACTTCTCTGAATTTCCGTTTCCTCCGATGCAACACGACGATGGCAGTAGCCACCTTGCAACGTAGTCTGGAGCGCGCCTGGAACACACCCAGTCGGCCGCACACAAACAGCAGCCATATTAAGGCCGCCCAGCTCCGCGACGACCTCGCGGCCGCGCTCTGCCCAGCAGGTGTCGGTACCGCCCGGAGCGCGGGCCCGGCGGCGGCGGCGGCGCGGACCCCTCCCTTCCGCCGCTCTCGGGCCTGCCCCTCGGCGTCCCCGGGCGGGCCGCGGCAGCGTCCCGGGCCCGCCCCGGACGCAGTTGGCGAGGGCGGCGAGGGCCCCGAGGGCACCAGACCGGGCTCCGAGCCCCAGTCGGCCCAGTGCGGGAGAGCGGAGGCGGCCCGGGCACCGCCTGCGCCCGATGCGCGAGCGCGCGGCCACCGCCCCCTCGGCCCACCCCTCGCCCTGCCCCGCCCCGCCCCCCGCCCTCGCGCGCCGCCCGCCCGGGTCGCAGCGGGGCCGTGGTGTACGTGCAGAGCGCGCAGAGCGAGTGGCGCCCGCACGCCCTGCGCTGCTCCGCGGGCCGAGCCGGGCCGCCCGGGACGCTGAGGCGGCGGCGGCCGAGGCGGCGGATCTCGCGCGCCGGGCCCGCGTGCCCGAGCGGAGGTCGCCGTCCGCCGCGCAGGCCGCGCTCCTTCAGCCCGCGGCGGCGATGAGGCGCTGAGGCGGCGGCCGGCGCCGCGCGGCGGGACCGGAGGACGAGGAAGCGGCCCGGCCGAGGGCGCGGGGCGCCGGCCTCCCGAGGCGAGGGGCGGCGGGTGCATGGCGCAGTGACGGCCCTTGCGGCTCCGCCCGCTCCCCGGCCCCAGGCGAGGCCGTCCGGCCGCCACCCCTCCTGCTCGGCCGCCGCCTCCACCGCCGCCGCCGCCGCCGCCGCCATGGCCAATGACAGCGGCGGGCCCGGCGGGCCGAGCCCGAGCGAGCGAGACCGGCAGTACTGCGAGCTGTGCGGGAAGATGGAGAACCTGCTGCGCTGCAGCCGCTGCCGCAGCTCCTTCTACTGCAGCAAGGAGCACCAGCGCCAGGACTGGAAGAAGCACAAGCTCGTGTGCCAGGGCGGCGAGGGCGCCCTCGCCTCCGGAGCGGGCCAGCCCCAGCATCCCGGCCCCGCGCCGCCGCCCAGGGCCGCCGGGGCCGAGGCCAGGAAGGCGGCGCCGCGCCGGGACAGAGCCGCCGCCGCCGAGGCCGCGGGCCCGCGGGTCGCCGGAGACGCGGCCAAGGCGAAGGCGAAGGCCAAGCCGGCGGCCGACCCCGCGGCGGCCGCGTCCCCGCCTTGCGCGGCGCCCGGCGGCCAGGGCCCGGCGGCGGCGACCGCCGCCGAGGCGGAGCCCGCGAAGGAGGAGCCGCTGGCCCGCTCGTCGCTGTACCAGGAGAAGGCGAACCTGTACCCGCCGAGCAGCGCGCCGGGCGAGGCGCTGAGCCCCGGCGGCGGCCTGCGGCCCAACGGGCAGACGAAGCCGCTGCCGGCGCTGAAGCTGGCGCTGGAGTACATCGTGCCCTGCATGAACAAGCACGGCATCTGCGTGGTGGACGACTTCTTGGGCAAGGAGACCGGGCAGCAGATCGGCGACGAGGTGCGCGCCCTGCACGACACCGGCAAGTTCACGGACGGGCAGCTGGTCAGCCAGAAGAGCGACTCGTCCAAGGACATCCGAGGCGATAAGATCACCTGGATCGAGGGCAAGGAGCCCGGCTGCGAAACCATCGGGCTGCTCATGAGCAGCATGGACGACCTGATCCGCCACTGTAACGGGAAGCTGGGCAACTACAAGATCAATGGCCGGACGAAAGTAAGTGTGTGCCGGGAGTGGGCGCGGGGCGAGGGAACGCGGTGTGTGTGTGTGTGTGTAAAAGGGGTTTCCTTCTTGTGCAGCACCCCGTGGAGCAAACGGATAGCATCCACCTCCTGCCGGCTCACACCCTCCTGCGTCTGATTGCACGGTCTTCTGGCTAAACTTAGGCTCTCCCTTGAACTTTGCAGTTTTCTCTTTTCCCTCGCACAGTGAGTCGGCTCAAGCCTCGCTGGAGCTCTAGGCGCCCGACGGGGATGATTAGAGTGCTACCCGAAGCAAGTGCTGATTCCGCATCAGCCTTGTGTTTGCAGCGGCTCTTAAAGTCCCCGTGGGCTTTGAACCACTCATCAGCTTCCGACTTCCACAGTCGAATGTTGTGTTTAGTGAGGAACCTGCCAGCCGCCCACAGAAAGGTGCATTTAAAATAAGCATTTAGGCCGAAGACTCCTTACATTCAGGAAGAGCCCGGCCGTTCCCCTCCCCCTCTTACAGCTCTCATCCCTCTCCCTGTTCCTGCTGTTTTGAAACCCACTGCTATACGGGGGAAGAAGTATTTCCGTTTTCAGACCGCTCAGTGTAGGTAGGTTACATTTTTAGCATAGGTTTCCTTTATTTGCTTTTGTTAGTATAATCCCGCTGTTGAAAAAGAACTGTTTTGTAGCTTCCTGGAAAAAAAACCCAAAACCCCCATGGAATTGGAGCAGGAGAGAGGGCTCCCTCTTAAGTCTCGATTTGGTGAAATCTTTGTTTTCTCTTGACTGTTGTAGTTTTTCCCCAACAGATTCTTCCGTTCCTACCTGGTCTGATGGCTCTTGCCTCCTCACTGTGGTAAATGATAGACTCTCCTTCTCTGTACTCTCTTGTGGTTCTTTTCCATTTTACTCCCCAGATCTTAATCTTTTCTTTGTATCCAGCTCCACTCCGGGCCACCCTACTCCACCCTCCTCCACCATCCATCTCTGTCTGATCTTGTGAGTTTGAGGAGATTGTTCAGGAGATCATCGCACGTGGGTGTTTGTACACAGACACTGACTCTTCCCAGTAGTTCTTTTGTGTGTGTCAGACCATCTGTTTTGACAGTCATTACGTGTGACTCTCAGACTGCCCAAAAGGCTAGGCATAGGCAATGAGGAAAGTTCTAAACGGGAAAATTTGGTGGGAAAAGACAAGGTAAAGTCTAGTTTACGCATTGCTGCTTCGTTGCTGGATGAAGGCACGTGTCTTAATATCATACGGTCGCCAAAAAAAAAAAAAAAAAAAAAAGGTGAACACTTGCTTAACACTAAGCTGGAAGGAAAAAAGAACCTGATTAAATGCCAACTTCGGTCTTTAATGCAATTCTCATTTGTATACGTATATATTTTTTTAATTTGTTATGGATCAAATCTGAAACTAGCCATCATCCCTAGAGGAAGGAAAGTTTGAAAAAGCTTGAAGGCATATTAATGTAACTGTACAAAACTGACCGAAGTGTGTATATAGTTGGGGCACAAGCTTCAGGTGAAGTCATGAAGAAGATAATGTCCTGAATCTTCCTCGCTCTGCTTTCCTTAGTTAATTTAGCTTTCCAAGTTAAGCTAAATCCTCTTCTCTCCTATCTTCCTGTTTTTACCTGCCCTTCTCAGGGAAGGGACAGCAGTCAGCCTACCTCTTACCAAAAGGGCCTCCTAATGGGGAGGCTGTTAGAGAATAGCCACCTCTTCCCTCAGGAGTGCCAGTGGTTGAAGGGCCATTTAGGTTTTAGATCACCTGACTACACAGGTCATGTGAAGGAAGGATGGATTTTAAACTCTTTAGATTTTGATCTTATGCTCACGTTAATTTTAGGGGCACAATTTCAGGATCTGTGAATGGTTTTAGGGAATCCCTTTCATTGTACTTGGTTGAGAGAGGTTTTGGTAATCTTGTTTGATTGTGTAGTTTAAGCATTCCTAAAAGAAGCTAAAGATGCTTGCTTGGGGGGAATGGAAAGGCAATCAGATTACCAGCCACCATATATTGAGCAACCTCAGTGTGCTGGGTGCCAGGTTAGGCTCGATACAGCCATGGTCACAGTAATTTTAATCCTATGACATCGGTAGCATTATTCTTACTGTACGTTTGAGGATATTTTAGCTCCGACTTGGCTAAGGCCTGCCACTTATGATAACCTAGCTGGGATTCAAACTTAGGGTCATTCAGACATCAAGCCCTGTGCTTTTTCTACTACACTGGATATGGGTAGGATATTAAATGAGAAGATGTAGATTACTTAGCACACTCTTGGAACTAAAATTTGATATACATATTTTGTTGACAGTGAGAGCATTAGCCTTGTATGTGAATAATTGTAGTTTATCTTTGGACTGTAGGAACTTCTTTTATTACAATGTTTGTTTCAGATAGTGACTGAAAAGCCAGTTAAATTTATCTGCCTGGATCATGCTTATACTCCTAAGAGAGGCAGAATATGGGTACTATATGTGATTGCAGAGAGGGTCTTCAGTTAAGGGTTTTATTATCCTTTACGACATTATAGTGATTTTAAAAGGTATTTGCCTCAAATGTGTGGTATTTTTCTCACATAGATTTTCACAGCAACTCTGTAAAATATTTAGGTTGTTGGTGTATTATCCCTGTTTACAGATGAGGAAAGTGACCTCAGGAAAGGTCACTTGTTGGAAATCCTGCAGCATACCAGGACTTAAATTCAGGTTTTCTGACCGAGATTTGGTGTTCTTCATTTACACTGTCTATCCTGTATGGTCTTTGTGCATGTCAGTGCCTGATAATCAGATGATGTATAATTTATAATTGGCTGTGGCTCATTCAGTATATTCTTGGATTTCTCCCAAGTTTCTGCTTCCAGCGCGCTTATCTGGCCACTGTTTGTCCAGCTACTTTAAAAGAGGAACCACAAGGGAAAGATGAAGAAATACAGGAAAAAAACAGGAACATGATCATGGCCACTGAGCTCCAGTTTCCACTTTCTCTGGTCCTTTTTTGGGATTTTCCCCCTTTTTGCCCTTAAACTGCCCTTTGATCCTTTATCCTTTCTCACACCCTTTCTTCCATCAAGAAGACTTGCAGCGATGTCCAAGAGGAAGGAGGCACGGCCTGCTGATTTGTGAAGAGTAGCTTTGGGTGGGCTGTAAGAAATCATAGGTGCCTTTACTTGGGGTAGAGGAAGAAGAATGCAGAGGAGTGCAGATCCTGGGAAAACGTGCAACTATTCACTTGGAGTTTCTTTTTTTTTTTTTTTTTTTAATTTATTTGTTTTATTTATTTATTTTTGGCTGCGTTGGGTCTTCGTTGCTGCACACGGGCTTTCTCTAGCTGCGGCGAGCGGGGGCTACTCTTCGTTGCGGTGCGCGGGCTTCTCACTGCGGTGGCTTCTCGTTGCAGAGCACAGGCTCTAGGCGCGCAGGCTTCAGTAGTTGCGGGACGTGGGCTCAGTAGTTGTGGCTCGCGGGCTTAGTCGCTCTGTGGCATGTGGGATCTTCCCGGACCAGGGCTCGAACCCGTGTCCCCTACAGTGGCAGGCGGATTCTTAACCACTGCGCCACCAGGGAAGCTCTCATTTGGAGTTTCTTAACCACTCTGAAGGAAAACATTTGCCTGTTACAATAAAACTACTAGAATCATATACATGTTTTTGGAATTTTGTCTAGAACTTACTCTGTTCAATTAAAATGTACATAAAGAGAAGGAGTGATAAAATAAGACCAATAAGCAGCAGATTCTATTCCTGAGATTTTTCACCAGTCCTGCAGTTAATTGGGCAGCTCTAGCTGATTTTGGCTTTTAGAGCAAAGGGTAGGATAAGGAAAGACCTGATCCTTTATTATCACTACCATAGAGATGTGGTGTCAGTCCTCTTAGATGTTACAAACAAAACCAAACAAAACTGCCTTCTCAATCTACTTCTGCCACTTTCTCTATACTCTTGGCTCCCAGGATGTACTAATTGAAACAGCTTGTTTAATGTTTTCATAGCTACATCAGAGTTCAAGATCAAAGTCAATTATTCTGTATTCAGAAAGGCTGAAAATATTACAACTTCCGTAATAGCACTTTTGCATAGTGCTTTACTGTTTTAAAAGAGAGGCAGGTGGACTGAAAGAGTAGTCTTAATAGGTTGTGGCAACCAAGTTCAACTTTGTAGGAAAACATTTTGTACGGTGAATTAGTGTACGTGTAGTTCACGTATATGGTAACTTCTTTAATTCTAAAGGAATTTTAGTTTAAATTAACAGGTTGTTGGTTTTTCAAAAATGTTTATAGCTCTTCCCTTATCTACCGCCTAATAAGCCACAAAAATTTCCTGCAAAACCTTAGTCACACAGGAGGAGAGCATCTGAACGTAGAAGGATAGTGGACTTTGTGCTGCTGTGAAACCTGGCTTGGATTCTGGATCTGCCACTGTTTCTGTGTCCTTGAGCCAGTTGCTTAAGCTTTCTGAGCCTCAGTTATTCCATTTGGAAAATGGTGTTAAATGATGCCTGCCTTTTCTGTCTCTCAGGCTTGCTGTGAGGAACGTATATAATCTTGCACGTAAAGGCACTTTTTTAATTGTAAAGCACTATGCAAAAGTGTCCTTAACTTATTACTCTTCTCATTTAGAAAATTTTCTAGTTTTCTGATTTCTTTCTTTAAAAGAGTTCTGTGCTTTTCCTGTCTTTTCCTCTTTAATAAGCTAGAGGAAAAAAGACTTTAGAATGATCACCCATTTTTGACTATTTTTGACTTCCCCTCCAGACACACACACACACACACACACACACACACACACACACACACACACTTTTTTTTTTTTAAACAGAGGAAATAAGTCCCAGAGAGGTTAAGTGCCTTGTTCAAGGTCAGAGAGCTGGTTAGTGATTTACTATATTCTTATATCTGCACCTTAATGCTGCATCTCATGTAAAAATCACGTGTTCCCACTTAACTAATTTTGGTGTCTTTTATGCCATTTTTGAGGCTACGCTTGAACATTTATGACTTCCTTTTCTTCTCCCTTTTACTCCTGTCACTCTACAGTTTGGCTTATCTGATATTCTAGTTTAAATTTTCCTCCTTTCGATAATTCCTCCCTAATTTCCCTAGATGTTCTTTATTTGCCTCCTTTTTCCCTCTTTTTGTTAAAGCCATTTTCCCTGAAGCAGGCCCACTCTCTCTTATTTCCTTAGTTGGAACTGTCTTTCTGCTCTGTGTGTCTGATTTAAATGTTTATTCTCTGTTTTCCTTTCCCCCTTTTTCCCCTATTAGGCATGAAGTCTGTCTTTGTTCATCTTCTAGCATGTTCTCTGAAGCCTGTGCCTTCCCAGTATGCCTTTGGATTGATGTTATCAGCTTAGTTGTTTTTATTTAATTTTTCTCTTTAGGCTTTTAAAGCAACACCAAATGTTTCAGTCTCCCTTTCGTTTGCACACATTCCTGATCAGTGTTTCATAGATGCATTTTAGTGCTGCATTTGCATTCTACCTCCTTTTCCACTATGCCCTTGTTTCTGCACCTGAAACATTGTGACCACAGGATGGCATTCAGATGATTATTTGAACCACATTCATGGCTTGTCTTTGACTCTTTCTGTTCCAGCTAAAAACTTTCTATTCTAAAAAACAAAACAAAGAAACAACCAAAAAAACTGACAGATGATTAACCAAAGTCTTCCCTTAAAATGGTTTATTTCACACCTGTATTCCTTGGCCCAGACTCTGAATTGTTCTGCCATCTTTATTGGAATGTTTTGTGTTTCATTATCACATTTTTCCAGAACCAAGTCACTGTTTTATTTCTGAAGAGCTTGGATCGTATCTGTACCCTCTGTCTGTTTGCTCGCTGAAATCACCGTAAAATTTTCTTGGGTCTGGAGTTCTCATTTTCTTTATTCAGTGTCCCAAATCCCGTTTCTTTACCAAAGCGAAATACACGTACTCTTGCTCCTCCTGTCGTGTTCTCTGAGTCTTGTTTTGATAGTCTTTTCATGCGTTCGTTGAGTCAACAAATGACATGAAGTGAGTACTTTGCATGCACAGGTACTGTCCTAGGAGCTGGAATACCTGAACAACAAGAACGAAAATGCCCCATTCTCATGGAGCTTAAATTCCACTTGAGGCAGGTGAGGGGCAGGGAGAGACAGTTAATAAAGAGATGGATGAGTAAGTGCATGACACGTTAGGTGGTAAATATTAAGACAAAAAAATAAACAAGGTAAGGACAGAGTGACCAGGGGGTTTTCTTTTACATAGGATTGATAAAGTAATACGATATTACGTAGAGGCTTGAATGAAGTGAGGGCCCGGGTTACAGGGGTACGTGGGAGAAGAACATTCCAAGTAGAGGTACTAAGTAGCACATACAGCGGCCCTGACGTGGGGTGTGCTTGGCGTGTTCAGAACACAGCAAGGAGGAGGTCAGTGCGGCTCGAGCGGAGCGGAGGGGAGGGGATGGGCGAGAGCATGGTAGGAGGTGGGGTCAGTAAAGCGGGGCTTGGGAAGTAAGGTTGGTTCCTGTGGGGTTTCGCCTGTGAGCCGTGGCAGGAGCTCTGGGTTGTATCCTAGGTGACACGGGAGGCCCCTGGAGAGCTTGTTCTAGGAGATCTCCGTGGCTGCTGTGGGGGGCAGATGGGAGGGAGCGAGAGTGGAAGCAGGGGCACCAGGTGGGAAATTGTTCCAGCAGCCTTGGCCCCAGGAGGTGGTCGCTCCCATTACAGCAGTAGCTGCAGACCTGTGGAGAATTAGTTGGATTCTGGATATATTTTGAAAGTAGACTCAGTGAGATTTGCCGATGGATTAGTCGGAGGAATGAGAGAAAGGAAGGAGTTGAGAATGTCTCCATGTTTTTGGCTTGAGCAACTGGAAGGAGATAATTATTATTTCATCTTGCTCCAACCCTCCTGCTTTCCTCCTCTTGCCCGGCTCTTTCAGTTTCCATTTATAGCAGATTGTTGACACTTATTTCGCAGCTCAATCCAGAGGGGAAAAGTTCCGTGCTCTGCTTGTGCACATTCCTTCAGATTGGCTGTGCTTGCTGCTACTGCTGTTGACCTCACAGCGCCATCCTTTCTTCTCCAGAGGCTTTATGGCTTCTTTGCACAGTACGCTCTCTTCAGCTCTGCCCCTGGGGCTGCCTGCGGGAATTACTGCACGACATCTTGCTGAACTCCTGGTGCTGTCGACAAGTAGGTCTGTGCTCTCTTACATGAACTGCTCACTTAAGATGGCTTGTAGATACAAATCCATGTAAAAAGAATTACAGAGATTCTGAAATTTAGGGAAACATTGGAGAAAATTGAATGGTTCAACATGAGAGACAAGCATAGATTTAGAAATTTCAAAATAAAATTAGAAATAGAACATCTTTGTTTAAACATGCTGTTGGAAGTAAAGCTATTGTAGAAAATTGAGAAGAGGTAGAATGACCGTGAAATATCAAAAATAATTCCTGACATATAGATGCAAACAACTATGTGATAGCTTAGTAGGAAAAGAAGGGGGAAGTTTATGATCCCTTAGGGATCTGAAAAGATAGCAGAGAAATACAGCTCTCATCCCCTTGATGAGGGGCCTGACCCTGGAATTAGAAATAGAAGTACCACCTGTCAGATGGGAAGAGATAGGGTTAAAATTAGAATATAGTATCCAGGCCTTTTAAGCATAAGAAAGCTTGCTTTTGACTTTAGGGTAAGGAGGGTCACAGAAGTATGGGTAAACATTAGAATACTCTATATGAAATGATTAAAAAAAATTAAAACCTGAAAGGTCAAACTTGAGCTCTAGAATTGAGGAACCTTATAATCTCAACTTAATTCAAACAACTTCAGTTTCAGCCTGATTTTTGTATACATGGGAAATGTCAGATCCAGCCAGTTAATTGAAAGAGTCTAATCAGGAGTTTGAGTTATTAAAAGATTGGCCGCATCTGAATTTTTTCTCATTAATATTGGTACTCAACTCTCATCTGTAGATGGTAACTAGAGGTTCTGAGTCCATAGTTTTGTCAGTAATTATCCTCTATTCTATCTCTAGGCATTTTTTACCGTCTATTATGTCTTCCACTGACTTCTGTTAGCATTACTTCTCTGAAATACAACCTTGAAAGTTACTTTTTAATTAGAAAATTGCGTGATTTTCCCCCATAGGCCAGGTCTTTCGTGCTGCTTCAGTAGCACTATTGACCACCCCACCTCTAAAATCTTTGATCACTCATTTACTAGCCTGGATCTGAGCCTTTCAAGTGTTGTTTTCTCAGAATACTTTTCAGAATTTTCCTTATTTTCTCAGCTTCTAACTGTAGTTTTTTCTTAAAGCTCAGTTCTTAGCTTTCTGCTCAGCACTGTGAGAAGACACATGTCGGGGGAACTTGAAGCATCTATATTTCTAGACTTTTCTTCTCAGCTTATATTAGTTATCTGTTGCTATGTAACAATGTAACAAGTTGGACCAAAATGTAGTGACTTAAAATAACACACATTTATTATTTCAGCTTCTGTAGATCAGGAACCTGGGCACAGCCTAGTGGCTTCGCTGCCTCTCACGAGGCTGCAGTCAAGGCGTCAGCCAGGGTCGGTGGTCTCCTCCAGAGGCTCAGATGGGGAAGGATCTGCTTCCAGGCCCACTCAGTGGCTATCAGCAGCGTTCAGTTTCTCGTGGGTTGTTGGACTGAGGACCTCAGTTCCTTGCCATGTGGGCCTCTCCAACACAGCAGCTTGCTTCATCAAAGTATGCAAATCAAAAAGGCAGTAAAGAATCCTCTATCAAGACTGAAGTCCCAGACTTTTGTAACTTAACCACAGATGTGACATCCCATCACCTGTGCTGTATTTTTTTGGTTAGATCAAGTCACTAGGTTCATTTCACACTCAAGGGGAAGTAATTACACAAGGGTGTGAATACCATTTCTTAAGTTGCTTCTTCCTTTATAGTGTTTCCCCCTGAAGTGATACGGTTTGTTTTATTTATTTATTTATTTATTTTTATTTTATTTATTTTTGGCTGTGTTGGGTCTTCCTTGCTGCGCGTGGGCTTTCTCTAGTTGCAGTGAGCGGGGGCTGCTCTTCATTGTGGTGCACGGGCTTCTCATTGCAGCGGCTTCTCTTGTTGCGGAGTATGGGCTCTAGGTGCGCAGGCTTCAGTAGTTGTGGCACGTGGGCTCAGTAGTTGTGGCTCGCGGACTCTAGAGCGCAGGCTCAGTAGTTGTGGCGCACGGGCTTAGCTGCTCTGCGGCGTGTGGGATCTTCCTGGACCAGGGCTCGAACCCGTGTCCCCTGCATTGGCAGGTGGATTCTCAACCACTGCGCCACCAGGGAAGCCCTGAAGTGATAGTTTCAATGGTCTGTGGTTTGTCTTCTCTTTTTGCTCTGGTCTATATCTTTTTCTCCCTGGGTGCTCTTATGTGCTGGAGGAAGCACAAGTTCTTAAGCTAGTTTGCCTGTGTTCAAGCTCTTGTTTTGCTACTTAATTGCTCTCTGATTTTAGGCAAATTTTCTAACAATTAAAGTATCGCTTTCTCATCAGTATATTAGGAGTTAATAATGGTACCTAATTCAATAAGGTTTGTTTAGAGATAGGTGAGATACATGAGAAATGCTCAGCAGATTATCAGTGTTCATTTAATATTAGCTGTAACTATAATAACAGAAGGAGGAGGAGGAGAGCAACCATGACTTCAGCTATTAGGATTTCTTCAAGACTCCTTGATCCGTCTCTTACCCTGGCATCTGTAAAGGACTAATGGACGTCTCCACTTGAATGTTCTACAAGTACTGCAAACCCAGCATGGTTAAGACTGAAGTTTCCTCTTGGAGGGGATCAGGGTTGGTGGGGCTCTCTGATGGGAGAACAGGTTTAAAACTGAACCTGTTTGCAAAACCCATTTATTTTTTCAACAACTATTTACGGTGTCTAATATATGCCCGGATCAATGCTAGGCACTGAGAGTACCATGATGCCCAGGTCAAGGTAATTCTCTCTGCCCTTCCCAAGTTTATTGTCTGAGGGGAAGATAACACTGAACCTGCAGTTCCATGTGTGATGGATGTTTATGAAATGTACTGGAGCCCATGGGAGCATGTTAGAGGAGACCTAGGTTGGTCTGCAAGCCAGGAAAGGTGTCCTTGAAGAAGCAGTTATTTAGACAGACTTCCGATGGATGAGTTCATTTCAGTGGAATAAGTCCAGTGAAAGTCTTCAAGTCTGAAAAAGCATGATGTTTTAGAGGAACATTCTTTCCTTTATCAGTATGTAAATTTTGCTCACTTAAAAATTATTTCCTGTGTCTTGTTCCTCATTCCCGTTTACACTTTCCTAAGAGACTCATCCTTGTCTCTGTCCTAGATCATTAGAAACGCCTACTTTTTCTCTTTTTGGATCTTTCCTTACCAGTCCAGTCTATCCTTTACCTCTCGTGTTATCTTTCTAAAACACAGATCATATCACTCTGCTGCTTGAAAAATATGTTTCCCCTTCAAGTCTTGGTATGCCATACAGATATTTTTTTTTTTTTAATAAATTTATCCATTTATTTATATTCATTTTTGGCTGCGTTGGGTCTTCATTGCTGCACGCGGGCTTTCCCCAGTTTCAGCGAGCGGGGGCCACCCTTGGCTGCAGTGCGCTGGCTTCTCACTGCAGTGGCTTCTCTTGTTGCAGAGCACGGGCTCCAGGCACGCAGGCTTCAGTAGTTGTGGCACACGGGCTCAGTAGTTGTGGCTCACAGGCTCTGGAGCGCAGGCTCAGTAGTTGGGGCACACGGGCTTAGTTGCTCTGCAGTATGTGGGATCTTCCCGGACCAGGGCTCGAACCCGTGTCCCCTGCATTGGCAGGCGGATTCTTACCACTGAGCCACCAGGGAAGCCCCATACAGATTTTTTTTTTAAGGAATGTTTCATTTCCCATCGTGTACTTTCTGCTGCAGCCACTGGAGCCTACTTGCAGGTTCCTTGAACTGCATTCATCTTCTCTCTCTGCATTTCTACCTCTCTGCATTTCTGTGTGGAAAGGTAGTAGGGAGGCTTCCCCAGCCTCCTTGCCCCAGTTCTTCTAAGCAGAATTATACCTCTGTCCTGTCCGTTGCTGTGGCACTTCTTATCACTGATGGAGCACCTTCGACAGTGGTGGGTTTCCTCCACTGCTTGTGAGCCACATTAGGATAAGACCCCTGTCTTACTCATGTTGATAGACTCAGCTTCTTGCATCGGGCACTCAGTATTATATTTGGATTTTCACTGTACCACCCTGAGATTTTTAATCGCTTTATACCTGGACTGTTATACAATATTATTATTTAATTCATTCTTCTCCATGTACCACCTACATCTATCTAATATAAATTTACTAACACTTATAAAAATCTTACTCAAAAGTCTTCTGAGGTTTATTTAAAGGATACAATTTGATTCCTAGGCACTTAATGCTCCCCAGCTACTTAGGCCCACCGCACCTATCCACCCTTATTTGCTACCCCTCTTTGAAATACAGCCACTATTTCAGCCAGACTATTTTCTGCCTTTTTGCTTCACTTCTCAATCCTCCCAGCACGTCTGTGAGTTCTTTGACTGGTTTATGCTCCCAGGATTCAGATCTTATGCATCCCTTAGCATCTAGCTTAAGTCCCATCCCCCATATCTCCCTGAACTCTGAATCTCCATTGATCTCTCTTTTCTCAAAAACTTTGTATATCTTTTATTCCTGAAGTATCTTCTCCAGAAAGTTATAAGGGCAAGGGGAGCCGTATTATATACTCTTTGGTCTTACACAAAGCACCTTTTGTTGTTCTTGTTATTTATTATTCATATGTTAACACTTAGTGAATTGCCCTCAACCAACCTGCCGTGTACCTCACCTCTGCTTCCCCTCTTTCTATCCATTTTCTAAAACTACAGTAAGACTTTTTGAAAGTCTGTGAGCATTTTCATCCTATTGTGGTCACTCTCCTTTCTATGGTTACTATGCTATTTCCAGTCCCTATTTTCCAGATAAAAATAACCCAGGCCAACATGGCCTAAACTATTTTTAACTCCAAGTACTGGGAGAAAGGTCTGAAAGTGAAATGAAGTTTTAGCCACTGCCTTGGCCCACGGTCAGTTGGTAGGTTATGCATTGTGGTAGAAGCCCGCACGTCCATGAATCTCGAGGGCAGAGTGCATGTATGTCTTGCCTCCCTCATCCCCACCGGTGAGAATCCCCAGGGAACCTGTGTCACTTCAAAACAAAGCTGCATAATAGACACGATGTTGAAAGTGACCTCTTACATACTCTTCTCTGTGACCTAGGAGAGAAGCTTGTGCCTAGCAAGCTGACACAAAGCTCGACATTTTCTATACCGTGGGATTGATGTGCAAAGTTAAAATTTTTCAGGAGCAAAATTATCATAGTTTTGATTTGGTTTTAGTATTTGGTAATTTATTCAAAATTTTAGATCACATTAAAGGAGTTGTATTTACATTTACATTTTTATGCTTAAAAAGAATTTCACTTTCCAACTTTGCTTGATTTTGGTATTTAGAATGTATTTTCATTCTCTGAGAACAGTTTTCTAGTTGGAGGAAAGTAGCTTGAGATTTAATGTTTACCGCAGATAATTTATGTGCAAAGAATGGGCGTAGTTTTGGGTGGCTACAGTCCAGAGTATTTGGAATCAAATTTCTTCAATGAAGAAAATTTTGGCTAAAAATCACGTATGATAATAAAATAGCACCCCTCTCCAGTAGCTTACACTTTTTGTTTCAAGGTAATTATATACACTTGTGGTTCATAACTTTGTTTTGCATCTGGACCCCTTTAGGAATCTAATTGTAGCCATGCACCTTCTCACCCTAAAAATGAACATACCTGCATGTTTTGCTTATACTAAAGCCCATCCATAGACCGTACAGTAAGAACCCCTGTTATAAGAAGAGTTCTAAAGAACAGAACAAAACAAAAAAATTTTAAGCTTTTCGTGTCTCCCCCTTTCCTTTTCGTGCCTGGTTATGGTTGAGGGAGGTTTCTGTATTTATTCAGTTGCCGTTCTCGACCCGTGTCCACAGAACTCTGCTTTGAATTTTTTCCCTCCATGATAGTAGTCAATTTAAGTTATGGAGACCCAGATAAAGGATATATACTATAACTTAAATCTAGTGGTATAGATGTACAGACTTCTGAAAGATGTTTGCCTTGTACAATCTGGCTATATAACAAAGCAAAGTTAACTGTTGTGTACCAGGTTGGAAACCGTGACCTTAGGGAGAATGCCTTCCCAGAGGGCACACCTCTGCAAGTATGTCTGCTAGGTTATCCTTGCTTTAGAATTCTAGATGTGCAGTTTTGCCATAAAAGACTGAGATCCTTTATCACCAATAAATAACACTGGATTGTGATTCTTTCTCTTCTCCCTCTTTCCCTTTACACTGTGTTGTTTCCTGCTCCCACTGCACATGTTCATGTGTTCATGTGTATTTTGCTTTTTTTTTTTTTTTAACTTGTAACTGACATTTCAGTAAGATTAATCTGAATTTTTTAAAAAATAAAAACCTTGGTAATAATAGAGCATCAGGGTTGGGGGGGGGTTGGGGTGCAGGGGAGGAGTGCCCTTAAAACAAAAATGAAACTAGAACTCATATTGGTTGGTTTTGTTTTTCTTAAAAATAGTTGCTATAACTGTTAGATATGAAGGGTCTCTTGATAGTTTTGGTAGAAAATATTTTTAATACGTGTAAGAATAATTTGTCCATCTTGCTTATCTCAGGATCTGTGCTTTGGTGTTGGGTAATAACTGTAAGGTTTTTCTCTGATGTAAAGATTCTTGCAGGTGTTTCTTTATCTCAGAAGTGTCTAGAGTCAGGGGTGATTGTTAACAGAAGCCAGGAGTAGGAATAGGACCTGCTAGCAGTACTTTGGGTGCTTGTCGTCGGGCTCTCTTAGCTCTGAGCAAGACACTCAGCACTCCTCCCGGTCTCCTCGTCTCTGAAATGGGAATAACGTTGGCCTGATTAACACAAGATATGTTGAGTAATTGATTATTGTAAGAAGCTTTTTAAAAAGGTGATTCTGGCTCTCATCAATGCCTTTTCAAATCACTAGGCCTTGGCCTTGGCAGTCCTTAACTCTCCACCTTTGCCCCCGTTTGTCGTGTTGGTTAACCTTAGCATTACACAGGAAAGTTCAGTTTTAGATGAAGAATTCTTAACTTGCTTTTAACGGGATACCAGAACCTTATTTTTCATTAAGAGCAATCTGTTGTTGCTTAGGCAGTTGGTACGTAGCCTTGGCACTGGGAAAAAAGAAACTGCTCAGTTGATAAGGGCACCTTGAACTGAATTTCACAAGTTGTGTTACATCATGGGTAGTGAAATAACTCAGTCCAAGGGACACCTTGATCAAAGGCTCTTTCTCTCTCCATGTTCTCCCCTTTAGCAGAATGAAGTCAAATGGCAATAAATATTTTATTTATAATCATGAATTGAATTATTTAAGGTGCATTTAAAAAATTGAAACCTTTGGACGTTAATTACTTTTAAGAGCTAGTGGTGTACACAGATGAGCTAGTACCTGTAAAATGATCGGATCAAATCTCACACAAAGGAGTTTATACTTATTTTATAGTTTTTATTGATGTAAACATAGATCAGATTGTTTGGTGATTTGTTGATATTAGTATTTACCTTATTTGCCATATAGGCTGTAAGTTAATAGGCTTTTAAAACAAAATCTGAGAAGTTAATTCTTCCTTCCCTAAAATAATGGGGGTGGGTGTTTGGGGTTAGCTATTTTTCAGTCATGCTTTATGTCTTTTATTACCCTTAGTAATAGCATCTTGTGGCTATTACCATTTCATAGCATTACTTTGGTGTCTGCACTGTTGAATTCAATTCATAATGGTAATAATTGTGATTCTAGTGAAAAATGCATTTTAAGAAGCTCACGTTATCCTTGATATAAGAAATTACTTGTAGCTTCCACATTTTTCCTAAAATTGGTCATTTTTAACAATTGAAACCAGTAAGATGTGAACTACTCTACTTACATATTATAGGAAGTAGCTTTTTTATGTTGACACTGGACAAAATTATTTTAGTTGTTTACAAAGAAAATAAAGCTTATTTGAAAATAAAGAATTGAGAGGAAAGCAAAGTTAAACTACATGTATCCATATCTGTATTTTTCTTATAGAAATATATGCTATCGAGATATGGAAGAGTGATTTCTTTGAATTATACAGTACTTTTAATAATATAGATTATATACGTGTAATTTTCGTGCTTGCTATCTTTTCAGCTTGGGAATTGCATGTATATGTTAACTAAAGAGCTTACGTATGGGAAGAGAGATTGCTCCTTTGTTTGTGACTTTATATGTTTTCTGATAATAAAAATAATCTAGCGCTTCAAAATCCATGAAGCCAAAACTGACAGAATAGAAAGGGGCAATAGACAAATTAAAAATTACAGGTAGAGATTTCAGTACTTCGTTCCAGTAATTGTTAGAACCAAGCAGACGGAAAATCAACAAGGGTGTATGAAAGATTTGAACACTGTCAACCAACTTGACCTAATTGACATCTGTTGAACACTCCTTGAAATAACAGAATAAAATACACTTTTTGCAAGCACACATGGGGAATAGACCCTATGCTGAGCCATAAAACAGGTCTCAGTGGACTTGAAAGGACTGAAATCATTTAGAGGCCGTTCTCAGACCACAGTGGAATTAAATTAGAAGTAAATAATAGGAAGAAATCTTGCAAATCCCATATATGCGGAAATTGAAAAACACATTCCTAAATAATGTCAAAGAAGTAATAGATATAGACGTAGAGGTCAATGGGCAGGAATAAGAATCCAGAAATAGGCCCACATTCAAAACATCAATTGATTTTTTTGTTTGTTTGTTTACAAAGACACTAAGCTAATTCAATGCAGGATAGTTTTTTTTTTAATTTTATTTTTAAATAAATGGTTTTGGAATAGGTGGATGTCTATACGGAAAAAGTAAACATGACCCTTACCTCACTTCATACAGAAAAAATTAATTCAGAGTGGATCACTGACCTAAATGTAAGACCTAAAACCATAAACATTTTTAAAAGAAAAAAATAAGAGAAAAATTTTATGATCTTAAGATAGGCAAAGATTTCTTAGGACCAAAAAAAAAGGATGAACGATGAAGGGAAAAATAAATTGACAACTTGGACTTTAAACATTAAAGCGTTTTGCTTATTGAAAAACACCATTAAGAAAAAGACCCTTTTAGGAGAAAATATTTACAAAACATATCTGACAGAAGACTTTTATCTGGAATATAGAAAGCTTTCTTATAACTCAATAATAAGAAGGGAAACAGCCCAACAGAAAAAAGGGCAAAAGATTTGAACAGATATTTCACAAAAGAAGATATGTGAATGACCATGTACGTGAAAAGATTCTCAACATGATTGGTTATTAGGGAAATGAAAATTAAAAGCACAATGAAAAACCACCGTATATACACTAAAATGGCTAAAATTTAACATACGGACAATACCAACTTTTGGCAAGGATGTGGAACAACTGGAATCCTTACACGCTGATACATTCCTTCATCACTTGTGGGGATGCAGAGTGGTACGGCTACTTTGGGAAACAGGTCAGCCACTGCCCCAAAAGTTAAATACATATAGACTCATCATATGACCCTAAGTATCTAAGTATTCTACTCCTAAGTATCTACTAAGAGAA
Source organism: Balaenoptera ricei (assembly GCF_028023285.1). Classification (NCBI taxonomy): domain Eukaryota; kingdom Metazoa; phylum Chordata; class Mammalia; order Artiodactyla; family Balaenopteridae; genus Balaenoptera; species Balaenoptera ricei. Next base: position 107,733,115 of record NC_082654.1, on the reverse strand, counting down.
ATAAAAACATGTCCAGATAAAGACTTGAGTATTACTCATTATCCTCAAAAATAGGAAACAACCCAGATGTCCATCATCCGGTGACTAGATAAATAAAATATGGTACATCATACAGTGGGATACTCTTCAGCAATAAAATGAACTACTCTTTTATTCAACAATGTGGATGAATCTCAGAAGCACTGTGCTCAGTGAAAGAGTGTACCATAAATTATTCAGCTCCTTGTGTTGGAAGTTTGGGTTATTTCTAATTTTTTGCTCTGACAAATAATTCTGCATCAGATATTCTTGAAGGTGAATCTTGTGCATTTTAGTAAGGTTTTTATAAGAAAAATTTCTAGAAGTAGAATTGCTGGGTTGAAGATTATTATATACTTATATTGCTAACATTTACTCAATGCTTACTATGTACCAACCACTATTATTAGTACTCCTTCTACCCAGATTATCTTGTTTAATTCTCACAACAACCATATGAGGTGTAGATACTATTATCTTCCTCATTTTACAGTTGAGGAAACTGAGGCACAGAGATTTTTTTTAAAAAAAACTTGTCCCAAATCACACAGCTAGGGACTTAGGAGCCAGGGCACAAACCAGGATAGTCTAACTGCAGAGCTTGACCTCCTAGGTAAGACATGTGAAGTATGTTTCTATTTATGCATGTTTTAGGGGAATTGTATTTACTTTTATGTTTCCTACTTGATCTTGCTCAATGCATTATAGAAATTTCTTAATTTTAAAACATTGGGGATAAGCCAAATATTTATCAAGCGAGTCTTTCTCTTTCCTTACTGAAATAATTTCAGAAATGCACTATTGGAATGTTGTTTAATTTCAACACAGACAAACTCATACTCAAGAAAAATACAAACTGTTCACTTAAAAGAACAGTCTTTTGATGGTATACAAATATAGTGTACAATTCTTTGAACAGGTTAGTTTTTTCACATAGATCATAAAAGGTATTGGTCAAGTAGTAAAGTTCATATTAACCTGTAACGATTTTCAAATAGGCTGTATATGCAGAGGGTGTTGTAGTTCCTTTAAGTGTGTAAGCTTTGCATTAGAATCATGTTACTGTCAGGGGCCCACTAGAGATCTTCTGAATCAGATTTTGAATCCCAGGAGAAGGCCAGACAACTTCTTAAAACTTAATAGAGATCCTAGTTCATATTTGGGTCTGAGAAAACTGGTATAAGATGTATTCTTAATCGATAAGGGATATAAGAAATGTGACATCTGATATCTCAGATACCCAAAGGACATTTATTAACTATTCTAAATACCTCTTAACAACCAATAAGTTGGCAAAGAAGAAATCTTTTATTAATGAAAACAGCTGGTTTACATTTTCTTGATTATATTAATCCCATAAATTAATGCTCTCTCATCTTTCTTCCCCAAGGCTTCTATACAAGTAGGCGATACCATCTGCCTTCACTTGGTCATCACTTATTTATTCCTTAACCTACTTATAACATGACATGCGCGTTCAGGTGCTGTTTTGAAACTAATCTTTTGAAAGGTATTATTCCCCTGTTATAAGTGGACCTGTCCTTTTCTTTCTGCTGCCTTTTTTCTCCTGTTTCTCTGTAGCACTTGATTGGAGGTAGTGTGTTATATTGGTGAAGAGTGTAGGATTCAGAGTCAGAATGCCTGGATCCTAAGCCTAGCTCTGCCATTGGCTAGTTGTGTGATGCTAGCAAGTTACCTGCCTTGTGTTCACATTTGTTTCACGGGATAAAAAGAGTACTTATGTCATGATTGTGGAGAGGACTAAATGAGCGAATGTATGACAAGCATTGTAGCTGGCATGTGGTAAGCTAGCAGAATTCCTGCTTCTTGTTGTTCACCCCTCCCTTTTCCTTTCTCCTTCCTCAGCTAACGTGATACTGCACCGCCCTGGCTTTCTGTAATCTCTCAAACCATTCCTTCTCTGTTGGCTTCCTTTCTTCTAAGTGTAGGTATTTCCCTCCCTTTGGCATCAGCATTCTTCTCTTTACCCGTAATACGGAGATCAGCCACTGGCTTTGAGATCAAGCAGACCTGGGTTTCAGTTCTAGCCCTGTTGCATGTTAGCTGAATGACCTCAGATTTTAACCTGAATCCTTTCCAAGCTCAGGTTTCTGACCTGTAAAATAGAGGCAGTTCCTTTTTTCCGGGTTATTGGGAGGATTAGAGATAACAGAATGCCCAGTATAGGGTCTGGCACACTAGTCGCTGAGTGAATGGGATCCGCTGCTCCTGCTGTCATTTCTAGCTTGTGTCATCCACTTGATCTCTTCCAGTTCTGTATCTTCAGATACCATCACTGAACTGTTGATTCTTTTTTTTTTTAATGTTGTGTATTTTATGTATTTATTTATGTATTTATTTTAGGCTGCGTTGGGTCTTCGTTGCTGCGCGCGGGCTTTCTTTAGTTGCGGCGAGCAAGGGCTACTCTTCGTTGCGGTGCGTGGGCTTCTCACTGCGGTGGCTTCTCTTGTTGCGGAGCACGGGCTCTAGGCGAGCGGGCTTCAGTAGTTGTGGCACGCGGGCTCAGTAGTTGTGGCTCGCGGGCTCTAGCGCGCAGGCTCAGTAGTTGTGGCGCGCGGGCTTAGTTGCTCCGTGGCATGTGGGATCTTCCCGGACCAGGGATTGAACTAGTGTCCCCTGCACTGGCAGGTGGATTCTTATCCACTGGGCCACCAGGGAAGTCCCGAACTGTTGATTCTTAGTTCTGTTTCCCAAGTTGCATTTTCTTCTCTCCCTGTTAAGGTGCGCTTTCTCTATTTCTTACTGGTATTTTAGAGTTTTCATATCTGATATCAAATTAATTCTCTATCATCTTCCCTCGGAAACTTGCTCTTTATTGTGTGTTCCATTTTTTAATCCTTGTTCTTGACATCCTCCCAGCCATGGTACCTTAGCATTGGGTTGATTCATGCTGTCTTTCTGTCTGTCTCTGCTTCCTCTCTCAGCATGGGTTCCATTCTCACCAACACTGAGGCTCAAACACCCATCTTTGGCTTTCAGTTCCCACTATCTTTTTTTGTGTGCTTTTTCCTAATAGCCATGAATGTCATCTCCCTGCTTCCAGTATTCCTTGTTCTCCCTAGTCTATCCTTTACATTCAACTTTACATTCATCTTCCTAAAGTGGGGGGGTTAGTAGATTTTTCCCAAAGGGCTAAGTGTTTTAGGCTTTGGAGGTCCAACATTCTTTGTTGCAGTTACTCAACTCTGCTGTTGTAACGGGAAAGCAGCCATAGCAATGTGTAAATGAATGAGCATGGCTGTGTTCCAATAAAACTTTATTTACAAAAACAGGAGGTGAGCTAGCTTTGGCCCACAGGTCAGGGTTTGCTGACTGCTGTCCTAAATGACAGCTCAGATTATTGTCAGTGCTTGCTTATATGACTTCAGGCATTCTGTAGCTTGAAAAATGAGTCTGAATTCCTTAGCATAGGATTTGAGATCTGCCTCGAGTTAGCTTTATTTCCCTTATCATACGTTGTTTATTCTAGCAAATGAAACTACCTCCTGTTCTTCGGACATGCCATGCTTTATTAGGGCATCTCATGGTTCTTTTGTTGATTAAGGTTTTAGAGTAAGCACTCTGTGTATTCTTTTTAATATTCCTCCCTCCCTCCCTTCCTTCCAAATTACTGCTTTGCATAGTATTTCTTGAAATAATTCCCTTTTTAAAATACTGACTGCCAGGTGGAACAGTTTTCCTAGCACCCCGCTTTCCTATTCTTATCTAAAGTATTTTGGTTTTAAGTGTTTTACTTCTCATCATTTGGAGAAGAAAAATATGATGCAATTACAAGGTTCCAGAAATATTAATTCTCATGCCAGTTGCTCTGAATGGTAGTTCCTAACACTTTCTTAGCCATTCTAGATGCATGTGTGAGTGATGCCGTGGTACATGGAAGTTCTTTGGGAAAATAGCTTTAGGTCTGATGGGCTTAGTGGCAGTTTCTTCAGAACCTGTTTTTTTTTTTTTTTTTTTAAAGTTACATTTAGTTGCCTTGGAAATATATTTATTTATTTTATTTTATTTTTGACTGTGTTGGGTCTTCGGTTCGTGCGAGGGCTTTCTCTAGTTGCGGCAAGCGGGGGCCACTCTTCATCGCGGTGCGGGGACCACTCTTCATCGCGGTGCGCGGGCCTTTCACTATCGCGGCCACTCCCGTTGCGGGGCACAGGCTCCAAACGCGCAGGCTCAGTAGTTGTGGCTCACGGGCCCAGCTGCTCCGTGGCATGTGGGATCTTCCCAGACCAGGGCTCGAACCCGTGTCCCCTGCATTAGCAGGCAGATTCTCAACCACTGCGCCACCAGGGAAGCCCTCAGAACCTGTTTTGACCTCTGTATAGTAGTATTCTATTTCTCCTATCTCATCTCAGCCTTTCCGATCTCACTGAGTGATGAAGGAACATCTCTATTTGATTTTTTTCTTAAAAAATTTTTTAAAAATTTACAACTTCCAGAGAAGTTGCAATATTATTACAAAGAATTCCTGAATGCTCTGCATCCAGATTTCCCAAATGTTAACATTTTAGTGCATTTGCTTCATTTTTTTCCTGTCTCTCAATATGTATTCTGAAATATTTGAAAATAAATTACAAGCATGACACCCGTTACCACTAGCTACCTTAGTACATTGTTTTATATAATCACACAACAATAATCAAAATCAGAAAATTAACACTGATAATTCTGTTATCTAATATACAGATCTTATCCTGATATGGCAAGTTATTCCAATAATGTCTTTTATAACAAATGAAAATCTTGGATCATGCATTGCATTCAGTTATCATGTCTTTTAAGTTTCCATTAATCTGAACCAGTTCCTCAGATCTCCTGTGTTTTATGACACCTACATTTTTGAAGTGTACAGGCCAGTTATTTTGTAGAATGTCCTTCAGTTTGGGTTTGTCTGACATTGTTTAACCATTAGATTAGGGTTATTTGACTTTGTCAGGAATATCACTCAAGTGTTGCTGTGTTCTTCTCAGTGCCTCTTACCAGGAAGCACATGATGTTGATTTGTCCCTTTACTGGGACATTTCTGTTGGATACTGTATATCTCCCTTAGGGGTTGGGGGCATTCTGTATCAACTTGGTGGACACGTGAGCTCCTTAGAGCTCCCTTATGAGCCCTTGGAGCTCTTCCTAGCAGCATTCTAATTCCTTAAGTTAATATTTTTTAGTACTTTCTCTAGACATGTGCTGGGGACATAAAGACAAGTAAAACACAATCCTAGCCTTAACAGTACTCATGGTGTAATGCAGGGGTCAGCAGACGTTTTCCCAAAGGGCCAGATAGTCGTTATTTTAGGCTTTGTGGGCTACATGGTGTCTGTTGCAACTACTCGAATCTGCCGTAACGTAAGTGGCTAACCATGGAACAGAATGTAAAATTGAAATGACTATTTAGGATAAAACTGAGCCTTGCAAGAAATGTCTTGTTTATAGTGAGCTTCTTAGATCTGTATCTGCAGGCCCTTCTGCTATTTGCTGGAAAACTTTGAAAAGCACTGCTAGGCGTTTGGAGCCATTGAAGGATTAGAGGAAGGCAGGGACATCAGATTTTGATTTTAGAAAGTTAACTTGGATGGAGTACAGAGAATGGTTTAGAGCAGGTCATGGCAGTCCTGGAGGCAGGGAGAGGGGTCAGGAGGCTGTTACTAGGAATCCAAGGAAAAGATTAAGGACCTCTTTTAAGATAGAAGTACTAGCGGCGTAGAGATCCAGACATACCTAGCAAGGGATATTTGATCTGATTGATAGTATAGGGCAAGGGGAGTGGAGAAGGGTAAGTCAAGGATGATTTCTAAGCTTCTCTTGGGAAATTGACCAAGGTTGCCACTTGGTAAAGGAAAGAATATATGAAGAACATCAACTTGAAGACCAGGGATGACAGGCAAATAAGTTGTTCTGGAATTGTTGAGTTTAATATGCCTGTGTATGTACAAGTGGAAATTGGTTTTATAGGTCTAAGGCTGCAGAGAGCCATCTGGACTCTGGTGGTCAGCATATAGATCATAGCTGAAGCCACAGGATTGAGTGCCGTCCCCTGGAGAAAGAATTTTGCATACCAGTGCTAGTGCTAATTACAGAAGCCTTGTGGGAAGGAAAACTTCATTGGTGGAAAGGGCATGGGAGGAAAGCATATTGAAAGAAAAAGAAGGAAACCAAAAGACAGTGGTGTTTTAACCAAGGAAGAATAGAGGTGCAAGAAGATCAATAGTATGAAACACAGCAGAGAGGGTTAATTAGGATTAGAACTTGAGACATATATTGCTTTTATTAAAAAGGTGGGGGGGGGCATAGTTTGGGACTTTGCCCAAACTTTAATGGTATCTAGGAGTCACTTGAAGATCTTGTTAAAGTAGAGATTCTGAATCAGTAAGCCTGGGGTGAATTCCAAGATTCCACATTTCCAACAACTTCCGAGCAGTGTGAACGCTGCTATTCTGAGAACTACCTAGACCACCCACAGTTATCAAATTGTGCATTAAGGCAGCCCAGGGCACTGTAGCAAAGTCACAGGGGTGCCATGAATATTTTTAAATTTCAAGGGAAATACAGCAACATCTCTTGGACACCACACCATTAGGTCACTATATTCCTTTTGGTGATGTCATACCTTTGTGAAGCTGGGTTTTCAGTGCTTACTGTGATTTTTTTTAAAAAGTAAGTACTGCCTAAAAATCAGTGTGAAACAGGAAATGAGGCTGATTCCAAGGTTTGAAAAGTTATGCAATGCCCAACAGACGCTAAATTATTAGGATTTAAATACTTGCTAAGTGGTTTGGCCCATACGACTTAATGAAGTGAACAATCAGATATTCCTTTTGGCCTAGGAGTGCCATGAAAAAATTACTGTGACACTAATTACTATGTGAACCAAGAAAGTCTGGGAACCATTGGCATAACTGTTCTTCATAGAAACTTACCTGTGGAGCAAAGCGGCCGAGAAGATTGGGTGGTAGCTGAGAAAGGGCTTATTTTAAAGTAGAAAAGACAGGTATGTTACATGCTGGGGGAGGGAACAGCTGAGAGAGAAACAGATGTGAAGATACGCAGGTAAAGGTGTTGACTTAGAATGAAAGGTCTCTGAGGAGATGAGACAAGATGGAATCTAGACCCTGCTTTTCCAAACCTTGCTCCAAACCCGCAGCATTGGTTTTCTGGAAGAAGCGCAGAATCTCATGTCCCACTGCAGACCTCCTGAATCAGAATATGGATTTTCAGTAAGATTCCCAGGTGATTAAATGTGTGTTAAAATTTCAGAAGCACTGTATAGGCAGGATTATCCCTCCATAGGAGAAAGAATGCCCCTTTTGTTTATTCCATCACTGTGTTGTATATCTTGTACACGCCAGCCGTTCTGATTGAGGGAAGTGAGGTGATGAGGCCTATAGATTAGATACATTAAGAATTCTGAGAGTAAGAAGTTGAAGAAGTTTCTACTTGATTGCCTTAATTACCTCATAGAAGTAGGAAACATCTCCATCTATTGAATTAAAGAGTTGGAGCTGAAATAATGGCCGGAAGAGGTAAGTGATGGAGGTTTGGAATAACCATTTTGAGGAGTACAAATAAATTGACGAGGATGAAATTGCCAAGCAATTCTGAAGGTCCGGCTGAGGTCAGAGACCCCTGTCAGTTGTTTAGGTGTTAGTCTGCATGGTAATAACTTTTTCCAGCAGTGCTGAGTAGCTTGGGTGTAAATTTGTTAGTCGGCAGGGTGAGGTTAAAGAAAAAATAAAAGGGCTAACAAAAACTCTATCCTGGATAAAGAAAGAAATGAAGCCACAAGGAGAAATATGAGAAGGAGGGGTAGAAGGATTGGAGGTCTTCTTGAAGGCCTATGAGTTCACACATCCTGGATTTGGAGGAGTTCTGCCCTTGTTCTTATCTACCAGGAAGAGGAAAATTCTTTTTTGTCAGGCTGTAGAGATTTATCAGGACTTAGTGATTGATTGGCTAAGAGGGAAGAAAGCTCAGTCTAGAATGACTCCTAGAATTCTGGTTTTAGAGACTGCTTAGAGTACATTATTAATCAGTGAGGAATTGATCTCCAGTGAGAGTTTTGTTTTGTTTTGTTTTGTTTTATATGGGGAAGTGTGGAGGCAGGATAAGATCAGATTTGGAAATGTCAAATTTGAGGCTGGATAGGGGACTGTCTAGGTGGAGATGGCTAGTCCACTGATAATATAGACATGCTACTCAGGAGAGGTCAAGTATGAAGATCAATTTGGGAGTCAGTGGTATAATAATAGCTTCTATCAATTGAGTGTTTACTCACTGTTAGGCAGAAGACTGAGCAGTTTATATGCATTATCACATTTATCCTCTCATCAAGTAGGCTTACACAAATTGTCTGTGGTCACACAGCTAGTAAGTGGTAGAACCAAATCCACGCCCTTCTACTACATTCTGGGAGGTGATTGATACCAGGTGTGTTAGATCTTCTCAGGTGTAAGTGACAAAAGAAAATGAAAATTTCCTCAAATGGGCTTAAGCAAGCCAAAAAAGAAATTAATTGCGTCCCATAACTATAGGTCTAGTGATTGACCTTCTGGCACAGTTGGAACCAAGGGCTCAAGCAGTACCATCAAAACTTGATCTCTCAGCCCTTGTTTTCTGTATTAGTTATTCTCTTGTAAGCTCTCTTCATCCTCTTCTCTCGCCAGTAGTTTCAGCCTTACATCCTGGAGATACACAGTTGACCCTTGAACAGCAGGGGTTTGAACTGCAGGGGGTCCACTTATAGGATTTTTTTCAAAGTAAATACAGCATGATCTGCTGTTGGTTGAGTCCCCAGATGCTGAACCACAGACATGAAGGAGCTGTGTATACAAAGGACAGACTGTAATTTATACTTGGAGTTTTGATTGCTCGGGGGGTTGTTGTCCCTAACCCCGGCATTGTTCAAGCGTCGCTGTACACAGAAAGAGAGCTTCTGTTTACCAGGGGCTCTGACCAAAATCCTTGAGTCGAGTCCCGTTGGCTCTGATTGGCCTGGGCTGTGTGCTTATTTGTGAACCAGTCTCTGACCAGGCTTGAACCATGTGCGGAACCTGGAGGGTACAGAGTGAGCCTCACCCGGACATAGGCACTGAGGATGACAGATGAGCATTGCCCTAGGGAATGAGGCTGCTGGAACGAGAATAGGGGGAAGGGACGCTGCGCAAACCAAAGCAGATGTCCACACACGGGCAGGGATGAAGTCCCCCTGTGACTGTGTGAGGAGTGTACCAGGAATGATGATAGTAGCTAACATTAATTGGATGCTTACTGGGTACCATGTGCAGTGCTAGCCCTTTATATGCATTCTCTTTTTAATCCTCGCAGTAGCCCTTTGAGATATATACAGTCCACCCTCCTTACCCGTGGATTCCGCATACATGGATTCAACCAACTGTGGATCAGAAATATTGGAAAACAATATTCAGAAAGTTCCAAAAAGCAAAACTTGAATTTGCTGCAATGCTGGCAACTACAGTTGACCCTCGAACAACACAAGTTGAACAACACAGGTCCACTTACATGCACATTTTTTTCATTAGCAAGTACTGCAGTACTATACTATCGGCAGTTGGTTGAATCTGTGGATGCGGAACTACAGATCCGAAGGAACCTCAGATACAGAGGGCCAACTAGAAGTTATACTCAGGTGTTTGGCTGCGTGGCAGGTCAGTACCCCTAACCCCTGTTCAAGGGTCAGCTATATTCACATAACATGCACATTGTATTAGGTATTATAACTAACCTAGAGTTGATTTTAAATACATGGAGAATGTGCGTAGGTTATTTGCAAATACTGTGCTATTTTATATAAGGAACTTGAGTGTCCATGGATTTTGGTATCCAAGGAACAAATCCCCGTGGATACTGAGGGACAGCTGTACTGTTCATATCCCCACACGTAGCTAGTAAGTAGCAGAGCTGAAATTATAATCCAGGCTGGCCAGCTGCAAATCTTAATATACTTACTTAACCATTATACTATAAGTTGCTTTCTCTCCTCTATACCACCATAACATTTCTATACCACCATAACATTTTTTTTAAGGGCCTTTTATTTATTTATTTTTATTTTATTTATTTTATTTTTGGCTACATTGGGTCTTCGTTGCTGTGCACAGGCTTTCTCTAGTTGTGTTGAGCGGGGGCTACTCTTTGCTGCAGTGTGCGGGCTTCTGATTGCGGCAGCCTCTCCCATTGCGGAGCACGGGCTCTAGGTGCATGGGCTCAGCAGTTGTGGCTCGTGGGCTCTAGAGTGCAGGCTCAGTAGTTGTGGTGCACGGGCCCAGCTGCTCCGCGGCACGTGGGATCTTCCCAGACCAGGGACCGAACCCGTGTCCCCTGCATTGGCAGGCGGATTCTTAACCACTGCGCCACCAGGGAAGTCCCCGCCATAACATTTTATTTGTGTTTTTTTTCGTTGTATTTTTCACAGTTTGTCTATTATAGCTGGGGAGTTACAGTGGTTTAGAGCATAGTGAATCAGACCTAGGTTACCATTTGTTCTGTATAATATGCTTTTAATAAACATTTGTTAATGTGACTTAAATAACATTTACCTTAAATGTTATAGTGGAAATTCCTTGTTATTTTAAAAATTAAATTCTCATTTTTTCCCTTTTAAAATGTTTTGTGCCATTTATTTATTTGGGCTGTGCCGTGCGGCTTGTGGAATCTTAGTTCCCCGACCAGGGATTGAACCCAGGCCCTCGGCAGTGAAAGCACGGAGTCCTAACCATTGGACCGCCAGGGAATTCCCTGTGCTTTATATTTTAACCTCACAAGTGGCTTTTTATATTTAGCCACAGAACACTTTCTTTTTTTCTAAGACTTTTTATACCATCCTTGAGTATGTAAAATTCTAGTTGAATTGTTGCATTTTAGTGTGTCTCTAGAGATTATGAAAATTTTTTTTGTTAATCTTGGTTGAGCCTTTATAACAGTAGCTTCAGAATCTTACCCAGTATTTCTGTAAATGTTTTCTTTTTCAAAAAAACAAAACAAAATAAAGCTAATAGTGCTTCTGCAAGGCTTTTGTCATCAGAGTAATTTATTGAGGTCACCCCGTTTATTTATTAGAATTGGATATTCACAAAACTGAGCCGATATCCTAATGTGTCCGCATTTGAGATGTTTATTTTAAGCAGTGAGTGTTCTGTACTGACTAATAAAGTTTGAGTTTTTAGACCAATAAAAGTGACCAAGTACTGTTTAATTTTGGCATCCATTATTACGTGCATTGTGATGCCAGTCATATTTCTGCTAGTCCTGTCGGTTTGAAATGTCTCCTCTATGTCATTATAAAGGAAGCAGTATAGGATTGGAAATTGGGAGACCCAGATATTTGTCCTTTGGATCTCTAGTTAGAGGGGTCTCTTAAATGAAGAGTTTGGACCAGACCTTTATGGTCTCTTCCAGTTTTAAAATTCTAGAGTTTCTGTTTTCAATTTCTGCTATATCAGAAGTACTGCCAGATGGAACGTATAGTCTTCGAGCTAGATTGGAAGGTTCTGTAGTGCAGGTTCCTCGTTTGAGAGCTAGAGAAAGCTGGCTGGACGACGTGGTCCACGAGCTCCGCCACTCAGCGGCAGACGTAGCAGGGACGGGGGGTTTCTGCCTCTGCTCCTCTTTCCTCAGAACAGTTGTGCCAAGGGGAGCACAGCTAGCATGCGTTTGTGTGACTAAAGAAACATTTTATTAGGCGTGTTGCTAGCTGCCAAGATGCATGAACGAGGGGACGCGCGTGAGAAGCCACATAGCGTGGAGCCTCAAAACTGGGCTGTGGAGTCCGGCAAAGCTGGGTTCACAGTCAGCTGGCTGCTTAGCTCTGCGGCCTCAGGTGAGTGCGCCATTCCAGATCTCAGTGGCCTTGTCCATAAACTGAGGACATTAGCATTCTACACAACTGTTGTAAGGATTCAATGAGATAATGAAGATTCTATCAGTGCTTCGCAAGGTGCCTGGTGCATAGGAGGCTCTTGTAGAGATTATAATGAAGGTGTTCGTGAAGGAAGAAAGGAATTAAGATGTACAGAACTCTTTCCTTTGTTGTCTTGTTTAGCTCACGTCCTCGTGTGAGATAGTGCTAATTCTAATTTCTCAAATGAGGAGACAGCTCTGAAGGTTTGGGACTTCTCCCACGCCCCATAGCTGTCGGTCGTAGCTAACGCGGCTAACGCTCTCTGTTTCCCAGGCTGTGTTTTAAGCACTTTTTGTGTCCTAGCTTATTTGCCATGCAGGTCAGGTATACCGTTGTTATTTTCACTTTACAGACAAGAGAAATCAGGCACAGCAAAGTTAAATAACCTCCCCAGTGACCCAGCACATAGAGTGCAGGCAGTCCCTGTGTCCTTCCTTTATTTCATGTGGTGTTTTGGGAATGTAAAAGCCATGTTGCAAACTGGAAAGCACTACGTAAGATGGGGTGCTATTTTACCTTGGTCCCTGCACTCTGGAGATGACAGTCCACTGGGGATGTGTCTTCTCCATGCTAAACCTACTCACTGCTACCACTGTTACTTACTGGACATTGTTTGGCCATTCTTTTTTCCTTAATAATACTCCAGCTTGTCAGTATTCTTCCTCTAATGTGTCCCCAGAAATGGATACAGGCTTCAGATATGGCCTGAGTAGTACAGAATCTAGGAACTGTTTAATGTTGCCTAATGTCGCAGTAGCTTTTTAGTAACACAGTGGCTGGTTTAAGTTTATGGTCAACCCAAACTCCTAGATTTGGGGAGTTTTTTGTTTTTTAAGATATCTGTTGTCTAAACTGTCTTACCCCCATTTTATAGTTTACTCTGCCCCCCAGGAGTTGTGAGAATTAAATGAAAGAATGAGTGTAAAGTTCTTGGCACAGTGACCGGCACGTAGTAATACCTCAATAAATGGTGGTTTGTTTTCCTGTTATATATATTTATCTAAACTCTTCCCCTTCAGGAAAGTTATACTGATAGATTCTTCTATTTTTGTGATTCAAGATCATTGATAATGATCAAAATTTGTGGTCAGGTTGCTGAGTGGCCACATTTGGGTAGAAATAAATGTAATTGAAGTTAAGTTTAAGGAAGGGTTGTAGAGAAATGGGAAGTAACATTTGAGAATCATATAAACTATTCTCACGCTTCTACTGTTTGTTTTAAATTCTGTTAGGTAATTTTAACCATTGTGGTTTGGTTTGCATGTTAAGTGTTTGGGAGAAGAAAAGTTTGTATTGTTGCAGTACTACCCTCTGCAAAGCCTTTGAAGATATGAGATGTTTACACACACACACAAAAAAAAAAATTGATGAAAAGGTAGATTAGGTAGAGGCTAAAGACAGAATAGAATCTCCAGGCAGACAGGGGCCAGATGCGGCATTTATAGAGAAGCAACCTGTTAGTTTGTCCAGCTCATGTTTCACCGTCTTATCAATCAAATATATGAGAATTTTTTCAAGGTGTATCTGGTTGGTTCTTCGTAATTAATTTACTTAAAATTCTCTCAAACTGTATACAAAAGTGGAGCCTCACCTTAAGACTTCTTGCAACATTCTCTGCAAATTAATCACATCCTTATAACAGTGGCCCATCTCATGGCCCATCAGTGACTTTGGTTAGAGTCACTGGGCCCCATCGCCCTCCAGAACCAAAACAAAACTTCCCCTTCCGTCAGCAGCGTATGTAGAGATAATATTGAATAACAGTTGGTAAAATTCTGCCTACAGTAGATTTACACATAATGATGTTGATCAGATGAGCTGGATAGATCTGTTAGTAACAGGATTCAATAAACGTTGTGACATAAAGATTAACCTGGGCCAGCAGAAAACTGTAGCTCAAAGAAATAGGTGGCTCTGAAGAAGAGGGGAGAAGAAGCAGAGTGGCACAGATGCTTGTTCTGGAGGGCAGTGGGAACAAGGGTTGGAAATACTGGATGTCAGTACTTAGTTACTGGCAATATGCCTGGAAGTCACTAGGCATAAGGGTTTAGAGAACTTGAATTCTTAATAGTTGTTATGGAAATCTTGTATTCCTTTTAGACTGTTTTTCTAAACCACTCACTAGGTACACTTGAACATTCTTAAAAATAAGCTATGCCTAGGGCCAAAATAAAGTCACATGGTACTGAATGAAAACCAGTCTGTAGGCTTAATTTAGTAACCCTGCCTGTGTGTGTGTGTGTGTGTGTGTGTGTGTGTGTGTGTGGTGTGTATGTTATTTTTGTCATTCCTTGCAACTAGAAAGCTGTTGAACTTCAAATTTACTTCTTATGACCTAATAATACTTCTGTCAACCTTTAGCATAGATGGTAAAACTCAACTTCTATTTTAAATGTATTAAAGTTGTTTACATTATTCCCAACCTCCCCCCTTAGTCATTAATTGATTTATTCAGCACATAGTTGAGCACTTACGTTTGGCACAGATTAGTAAAGCCTGGTTCATGCCCTGTAGGAGTCCAAAATCTGATCGGAAAACCCAGAAAATAAGTATTATAAAGGTGTCTAGATATGGCAATTTATAAATAGTTAAGCAAGTATCCTCAGGATGATGTCAAAAACAAAGAACGTTAAAGAGCATTAAACTCACTCCAAGTGATAAAAGTAGAATAGAGGTTAACTGTATTTGAACCGGGCCATAATTATTTTCTAAGACCAGATCTGGCTCTTTCTTACATGGATTACATTCCCGTGCAGTGATTTGGAGAGGCATATTAAACCCTTCAGCACTTAAAACAAGGCCCAGATAGGTTTATTTGTAAAACGTAGATAGTCGCTTTCCTGCATGACTCATGGAGCCGTTGCAGGACTGAAATGAGATGCGCTGTATGCAAGTCCTGTAAACTGGAGTTCTCTCCCAGTAAACTCATCCTCACAAATGCTGCAACCTGAATCTCTGTCAGTCACGCCACAAAAGCTTTTCAGAAGTGCTTGGTTCTCTGCCTACAAAGAGAGTTGTGCTGTTATTATTGAAAAAAAAAAGAATCAGCTCATTATTGGAATTATTGATTTCTTAAGAGTCTGGAGTTATGTTTTTATGACCATGAGTTATATGTTCTTATGAACTCAGAAAGAGTGCTGACTCTGTCTATTAAATCTTAAAATGAAACGAGCATTTTAGTGACTACTGAATATCTCTCCAAGCATTGAGGTTAGGGCTAAGTTTAAACTTTTAAGTACTGCATTTGAGCCCATTCATTTTGGGAATATTTTTAAAAATCTGACTTTTGTTGTTACCGTTGCATTGATTCTACATCAAGAACATTAAAAATAAAAAACAAGCATTTTGATAAACCGTTATGGAAAAGAATATAAAAAAAGAATGTCTGTACATATATAACTGAGTCACTTTGCTGTACAGCAGAGAGTGGCACAACATTGTAAATCAACTACACTTCAATTAAAAAAAAAACAAACACAGGATTTGGAATCACAAAACAAAACAGAAAAAACAACCCAGGGGCTTCCCTGGTGGCGCGGTGGTTAAGAATCCGACTGCCAATGCAGGGGACACGGGTTCGAGCCCTGGTCCGGGAAGATCCCACATGCCGCGGAGCAGCTAAGCTCATGCGCCACAACTACTGAGCCTGCGCTCTAGAGCCTGAAAGCCGTAACTACTGAGCCTGCGCTCTAGAGCCCACGAGCCACAACTACTGAAGCCCGTGCGCCTAGAGCCCGTGCTCCACAACGAGAAAAGCCACCGCAATGAGAAGCCTGCGCACCGCAACGAAGAGTAGCCCCCGCTCACCACAACTAGAGAAAAGCCTGCGCGCAGCAACGAAGACCCAACGCAGCCAAAGGAAAAAAAAAAAAAAACCAACATTTTTTCCTCTATAGAGTAACCCAAAAGAGGAAAGAGCTAGCTGTTTGCCAGCTCCAGTAAGAAAAGCAGACTCATTACTTTGCAGCTATACTTTGGTGCTACTCTATCACCTACTCAAGTGAATGAAAACTCAGAGCTGATTGTATCACTTCCTAGCTCAGAACTCTTCGGTGGCTCCCTGTTACCCACCAGATAAAATCAAGTTAATTATCGAGGAGCACTCACCTTCCAGGAAGGGGCTTTGCGTGTGTCCAGCCTCGTGCTCACACTTGGGGCTCCCCCTGCTGGCAGCTTATACACAGCACACGCCTGAGCGCGTAACACCGGGCTGTTCCTTGTCTTCATTTGTGACTTTTCCTTTTCCTGGAATGTTCTCCCTCTCCTCTTTGCCTAGCTAATTTGTACTCTTCTTTCAAGACCCATTTATCAGGAAGCTTTCCCTGATCCCAGCTTCCTCCAGTGGAATAATGCTTAGTGCCTAGTCTGGTCATTTTAATTGTTGGTTGTGTTGAAATGATTAGTTTTCCTTTCCGTTCCGCTGGAATGTAAGTCCTTCAGGAGCGGAGACTGTCTTCCTACCAGCGTGCTCGTGAACCCTGAGTCTCCACGTGTTCAGAACTGGACCCCTCGTCTCCCGCCGCCCCTGCCCTAAGCCTGTGCCACCTGTTGTCTTCGTTCGTTTAGGGTGGTTGCCGTTTTCCAGCTTCTCAAGCCAGAACCTTGGAGTCGTACTCTCTCTCTTGCCCCGTACCAGTCCCTCTGGGAATCCTGCTCGTGCCGCCTTCAAAACAGAATGAGAGTGCAGCCGCTTCTTACCAGTGTGGTCCAAGCCGTCAGCGTACTTCGCCTGAGTTATTGCAGTGGCCTTCTCACTCACCTCCTGCCTTCCACCCTTGCCAGCCTTCATTCTGTTTTCCACATCAGGGGTTGCAGACTTTCTGCAAAGGGCCAGATGGTAAAAATTTTAGGCTTTGTGGACCAAACAGTTTTTGTCACAGCTACTCAGTCCTGTCGTGGCATGAAGACAGCCATAGATGATAATACGTAAACGAATGAGCGTTCCAATAAAACTTGACTAACAGAAACGGGCAGTGGGCGGTAGTTTTCCAGCCATTGCTCCACGTGGCAGCCAGATTGCTCAAAGCCCTCCAGCGACCTCTCTCTTACTTAGTCCTTTCAGTGGTGTCTGCAGCCCCCAGCTCTTCACCTCTGACCTCATCTCACACTGTCCCCTGCTTTGCTCTCTCCTCTCCAGGCACACTGACGCTCCTTTCCCTCCGACCGGCCAGGCACACTGTGCCTGGAACATTCAGTTCCTCATCTCTTTCAGATTTGCTCAGACGTCAGCTTCTCAGAGAGGTCTGCCTGACCACCCCATTAATAATTACAACCCCAGCATTGTATTCCCCATTCCTGTTTTTTTTTTTTAACAATGCTTATCTTCTCATGTACTATTTATTGTGCTCTGTGTTGACTTAATTATTATGTTTGTCCTTTCTGCTCCTAACAGAATATGTTCCCTGAAGGCAGTCACTTTTTTAATCTGTCTGTTCATTGTTGTACCCCAAGATCTAGAACAGTGTCCGACATATAGTAAATGCTCAGAAAATAGTTGTTGAACGAATGAACAAATAGTGGATATTTTTAAGGTTGTTGTTGTTGTTTTTTTAATGCGTTCTTCCTTCTCTGTCACGGCACCAAATCCTGTCTGTTTCACAGTCTTAATTTTGCCTTAGTTTTCCTGTCCTCTCCAGTCCCGTGCCCCTTCATCCGGGCTCGCATCTCTCACGTGCACGTCAGTAACCTCTAATCCCCGGTCATCCACTCCATCCCCTATGAGTAGCCTGAGTGATGTTTGGAAAGTTGAAATATGATTATTTTGCTACTATTATTTGAAATTTGGCCCTTTGATAATCAGAATCCTATGGAGTGCTTGTTTAAAATTCTGAGCTCGTAGGCCTCATCCCATACTTACTAAATCAAGATTTCAAGTATGGGGTTTGGAGCCATATTTTAAGAAGTAGACCAAATGATTCTTAGTGAACACATTTGGCTTCCCTGGCTTGTAAAACAAACTCCTGAGCAAGTCGTTGAGAGCCGTTCTGCCGGCCCCTGCCTGTCTATCCTGCCTCATCTCCCCCCGCCGTCCTGCCCCACCACTTCATGTTCCAGCGGTGCTCACCTGTTTGTGGTCCTCTCAGGGTGCCGTATTTGTTGCTGCTTTTTCCAAATATTGTGTTTACTCAGAATCTCCCCCTACTCTGGAAGAGTTCTGTTTTTATCCTTCAAAATTCTGCTCATTTGTCACTTTCTCCATAAAGTATTTTCTGCCACCCCATTCCCATGAGCGCACTGATCATCTTTGCTGTCTGGATACCTTGTATAAGACTCTGTTTTGTTTATTACACTGTCCTGGATGCCTTTGTGTGACTGTCTCCCCGTTGTGACCCGCCTGAGCCAATTCAGTTGTTCAGGTGTTAGGCTCTTTTTGAGAGATACTGCTCACGTTTGCAGCTACAGATAAGTGAGTACTGTTGATCTCCTCCTCCAGAACTGAGCTTCCAGATGGCATGTTACTATGAAAACAAAACTCAGACTGAGCTCTGCCACACACACAAAAATAGTCTTAGAGACTGTTTTCTAAACTGGATGGACTCTCTACTCTCCATTCGTTTAGAAACTCTGACAAGCACCTTTTATGAAAGGTTTATTCCAGGCAGAAGTGCTAATGTGGTTTTAGTATTCATTTTAACCTAGATGAGATCAGACAACAGAATTCCCTTAGAGGGGACTAATCACAGAACCAGCAGGAATCTTAAGGCCTAGGGAACCATCCCAAAGCGTATAGACCACTGGGTTCCCTAGACGTCTATGTATGTGCTCATGTAAGAGCAGTGGTCCCTGTTTGATATCTAGCCAAACCACATGGCTTACTCACCACTCTTTTCTAATACTGTAGTCATTTCTAATATCGATTATGCTAATCACCAAACTCTCTGGATTTGAAGAGAGATAAGGATCCTGGGCTTACCTGAGGTTTCTGATTAGAAGCTTTCAGCATTAACCAATGACTGTCTGTATCCAGGAGTGGTTTTGCAAACGTTAACTGGCAATCCAGGATGAATATCAGGACCCTCTAATCCAAGCCCTCCCGTCCGTTAAAACAAATGAGCACTCTCTATGCTGAAATAATTTAAATAGTTTAAATCACACCTCTCTTCCAGACTCTGGAATTTCAGGAAGCAGGTGTTGAACTTTCATCTCTGTATCCCCAGGCCTAGCGAGGTGCTGAAGTGAATGTTTGTAACGTTAAGCAGCTGGGGGTTTTGTTTGTTTGTTTGAATGCTAAATTGCAAACTCTGCCAGAGAGTTATATCAATAATAAAACAAGTTTGCCATAGCTGTCAGAGACTGTGTCTTACCTGTGCACCTCCTCTCGTGGGCTGGAATGCAGTCGTGTGGCTCCTGGAGATCCAGCGGAGGCCTGCCCGGGATCCCCACCTGCTTGTGCAGAGAGGTTGCTCCGTCCTCCTCCTCAGGTTTCAGCTTGGGGTGCTGCGGGTGACTGCCGTACACACAGAGCCCAGCTTAGGAACCTGAGGAAGAGTTGTGCAGAGCTGGTGAGATTGCAGCCGGGGCTAACAAACTCCAGGTCTCCTCTGACAGCAGAGCCAGGCGGCTCAAATATAAACTGCTTCCCCAGACCGACTCCTGATGTGTAAAGTAGAACTGTATCAATTCCTTGCTAAAAGGGAAAAGGAGTGCAGTAAGGCGTCATTATATATCTCTACATTACACTGCCTGTTGGGACATTGCTCTTAAGCAGGTTGATTTTTAAATGTATATTGAAGTTTTTTTTCTTTGGGGCTAGAATTAGGGCCCAATAAGGAAAGTAGTGTGTCTGGTGTTGGATTAAACAGTCCATCATTGTTGGGCCATTTGAGGAGTAATTTGGAGCATTACTATTTATTATGTTTCCTTTTTTTTTCCTGCATTTTTCATTCCTGTGAGTATGGAGAGAAGAGTCTCTTGGACTCTTTAATTTATATTAGTAATTATTATGGTTATACTCTGCCTTACTACACAAATTATAACTAGCTTGTGTTAAAATATTCTATAGGAGCATAGTAAAAATGTTGAAATTGTTCTTGTATTATATGATAGAAGATTAATACAGAGCTCTCAAAAATCAGTAGAGAAATGGTGAATAACCCAAAAGGAAAGTGAATAAAGGATGTGAGTAAGCAGTCAACAAAAGAATTAAATAGCAAGTAAACGTGTGAAAAATGTTTACTCATAAATTGAGATATGATTAAAACATTAATAATATAAGTTTTTACCTATTTTAAAAGAATAGAACTTAACAGCCGGGTTGGCATATGGGTGGGAATATATATGTACTCATACAAAGTATAGGGTTCTGAAGGACATTTTGGCAATAAAAGTTTTTAAAGATTTATGTTTCACTTCCAGGAATTTGATTTCAGGGAGTTATTGAGGATGTTTACAGTGATTAGGGCTCCAAAACTGTTCTCGATCACAGTATTGTTTATAATAACAAAAAGTTTGAAAAAACATTTTAAGGAAACAACGTAAATGCCCTTATATGTCCTGTTTTATGATATGTCTTTAATCATTTACAATTAGTCAAAAAAGAATTAGTAAAAAAATTAGTCAAAATTCATTTACAATTGGTCAACCTTCGGCTGGTTATTTAACCGTTTTCCTGTGATGAGGAAAGCCACAAAGCTTCATGCGTTCTTCCTCTCAATGAGCTTATTCCGTAAGAACGTGACCTCTGTTCCTTCTCTCCTCCCTACGCTCTCTTCCTTCCGTGGCACTCTGCGGCAGCCGCATCGCCTCCCCGTACCCTGTGAAGAGGGCGCCGAACCCACATCTCCAGCCACATCTCCGTGACCTCCTTTTGGAGTTCCAGACTCGCATTCCCAACTGCCTTTTGAACATCTCCACCCAGACGGCCTAGTAGCATGGCAAACTCAGTATGTCCACAAAAAGGAGCTCATCTTTCCCAAACCCAGATTCCCTACTTCCATTAATGGTCTGTTCATCTCAACCAGACGCAAACCCTCTTAAACCGTCTCTGACTCCACTCTGTCCCTTGCTCTGTCTGTGAGAGCGCGTACTAAGTCCATTCACTGTTCTCAGTCTTTACCCCTCCCCCTTCTGCTGATACTGTGTCTTGCTCCCTCTTTCCCACACCCTTCACAAAGCCCCTCCTCTCTATCAGGCTGTCATTTCTTTTCTTTGTCTATTGCAGTTGTGATCCGACTGGTCTCCTCAGTGTCATTTTTCTTCTGCCCCCTTTCCCAAATCCATCTTGTATTCTACTTGTCATGTTTCTGAAGCACAGTTCTCTGATAATGTTGCTCCCTTGCCCCAAAATGATGGCTTCCCTCTACCTGTAGTATAAAGGTTCCTTATTCCTAAGTCTGGCCCATCTTACCTTTTCCGTTTTCTTCCCCCTTCTCATGAACCCTGGGCTTTAGCAAATCTGAGTAATGTTCTTTATTTTCTCGTTTAAAACTTCCCTTAGTTAGTTCACTCTGTGAATTGAAGTGCCCTCTTCTTCCATAAAGTCTGCCATGATCTATCATAATACTGTCTCGGTACCTCCTTTTACATTCTCCTCTTTCTCCCTGGAATTAGTCGAGTAAGTTTTATCCAGTACTGATCTTCTGAATGGTCTTTATCGCCCTGTGTGGACTGGAGGCTTGTACCAGGAGAAACTGCCCTTGTTCTTATCACTATTGTCCTTTTTCCCTGTGCTAGTTTTATTTTTTCCATGATACAGATTTGAAAATTTTACCTCCCCAAACACAAAGTCGAAGTTTATTTATGGTGAGATGTGTTATTTATAACACTGAAGTTTAGCAAATAAGTCAAGAGACTTAAAATTTTAAATGCCTGTGGATTGCCCTTCCTCATTACCCCTGTTTAACATGCTAATTAATGCAGTGAACAAAATTCATAACTTTATGAAGTTTTTAATTGTCTCTTTTAGGAAATGAGGTGAACTAAGCAGGTGTAATTGAAATCTGCAGTTTTAAAAACTAGATTATTCTTATAGTAAATACCAACTTGCTGTTAGTCTAGTTCTCTTGATGACCTATTTTCCCTGTATTTGAGCTAGGTTTTGTGGACCCCAGAGGTAGTGATAGTGGTGGGTGCGTGTGCTTTGGGAATGAAGGAGGAAGAGACTTAAAAGCTGTAACTGCAGGGCTGGAGGCAACCTTCTGCAGCACATCTGGACGTGGGAGGACCAAGCCTTACGCACGTGTGTATCGCTGCGGCAGGTGGGCAGTCAGGCCAAACAGGGCCCCACTGGAGCCAGGAACTGAGGAGGCTGGAGAGCCGGCGATTTTCCCTCTGGGCTCCTCAGGGTCTCTGGGGCCTTTGGCAGGCTTTCTATTCTCATTATAGTTCAGTTTTCTGATCTCCAAAATGGAGACATTAATTGTACCTAACCTCATAAACTTGTGAAGACCAGATGAGACGGTAATCCTTGCCTGGCTCAAGGTAAGTGCTTCCTAAATGTTAACTGTCAGCATCTACGAAGGGCAGAGGGCTGGCAACCCTGGGGCAATATAGTTTAATAGAATACATTTTCAGATAGTAAAGCTTCTCCCCTCATTCAGGGTAAATGTAGTACTTTGATAGCCTGTAAAATTTCACTTTTCTTAGCTTTGAATCAATGTTTTAAAATCATTCAGTTCAAAAAGGAAAAAGGAAAAAAGTTTCCTGGTTCAACTTCATATTGAATACAAGCCTTCCAATGCCAGAAATAAATGTCTTCAGATTCCAAAGAGGTATCGCAAGCCTCTTCCTTCCTTTTATTCTTAGAGTAAAAAAACAAATTTATGGTGTTTCCTATCTTAAGAACGCCCTCAATCATGTATATTTTCATATCAAAAGAAAAAATAGTATTTAATTGTTTTGCTTATGTTTAAATAGACTTTTCCTAATGGGAAACTGAAATATTTAAAGTTGGTGTCTCAAAGAGATGTCAGATTAGGAATGTACCTCAGAATGATATAGTAGGCAATTGCATTGCTTCTTTTTCAGGCTAATGTCTAGACTCTTCCACTGTCTTCCAACCCAACCCTTATAGGAGTGTGAGGTCGTGTCTGCTACTCCTCAGAGAGGACAGAAGGATAACCAGGGAGTATCACTCCAGTCCCCAACAAATCTCTAGGGATAGAGATATTTCAATTTTTCTTTGTAGACTTTAATGCCTTTCCTTATCCTTAGGACCAGTACATACAGTGTAAATCTCTTGGAATAATTTTATCCTTTATAGGTGTGTCTTAGTCCATTTGGGCTGCTATAACAAAATACCACAGACTGGGTAGCTTATGAACACAGAAATGTATTGCTCACAGCCCTAGGGGCTGGAAAGTCGAAATCAAGGCGACCATGCTGGTCACTGTCTGGTGAGGGCCCTTTACTGGTTCGTAGCCAGCGACTTCTGGTTGTGTCCTCACGTGGGGGAAGGGGCAGGGTTACCTCCAGAGCCCCTCTGTAAGAGCACTAATCCATTCATGAGGGCTTCCCGTTTGTGACCTCAGCACCTCCCAAAGGTCCCACCTCCTAAGTCTTTGGGGGTTAGAATTTCAACATGTGAATTTAGGAAGGGACACAAGCATTCAGACCATAGCAGTGTTCATTATCTTACAATAATCTTTCATATAAATCCCAGAATAGGGAAGCTGCCTTCTTAAAAGCTTTTGTTGTGGCCATCGCCCCCCAAGGACCACAGTGGCTCACTGCTGCTTACCTTTTATGTCCTTCTTCGTCTGCTGAATTGTCAAGATTTCATCCTATTTTTACCAAATTAACTTTACTACTTAAGTAATTAAGTGACAGAGCAGACCGTTATAAAAATACCCCACTGTCCCCTCAGCTGTTTCCCATGTTTGTCATGCTTATACTGTTTGCTTTTTATCCCTTCACCTTTACAAACCACATCTGTCCTTTAAAGATAAGCTGGGGTCATGTGTAGCTCAGAGCCTTGTCCCTTTATTTTATCCCACATGAATAATTCCTTTTTTTCAGAATTCTTTTTCTGTTTATTATTTGCACTACTCAGTTTTATCAGTTGATTTGTAAGTGCCTGGTGTTTTCTTTCTTTCCAGTTAAGTCCTTTCAGATAGTTATCACACTGACCCTTTTTGTAGTGTGATATGGTAGGTATTCCATAAATATTTTTTAATACTGCTAATGACTTCTAGACTAATAACGTGCTCAAGCAGGTAAAATCAGGTGTAGAATGAGTTGTTACTAGTTGCTTTATCAAGAGATTAAGAGAAAATACATTGAATTTATTAAAAGTATTGTGAATAAGAATCTGCGTATTAAAACAAGAACAGTAATATCAAGAGTCTTTTTTACACAAATATATATAAAATATACCAAGAAGGGCTTCCCTTGTGGCGCAGTGGTTAAGAATCTGACTGCCAGGCAGGGAACACAGGTTCGATCCCTGGTCCGGGAAGATCCCACATGCTGTGGAGCAGCTAACCCAGAGCGCCACAGCTACTGAGGCTGCTCTCTAGAGCCCACGAGCCACAACTACTGAGCCCACGAGCCACAACTAATGAAGCCCGCATGCCTAGAGCCCATGCTCCACAACAACAGAAGCCATAACAATGAGGAGCCCACACGCCGCAGCGAAGATCCAACGCAGCCAAAAATAAATAAAATAAATAAATTTTTTAAAAAATTAAAAAATATATATATATAGCAGGAAAACAAAATTACCAGTTAAGACATAAAGCATAAATATTATTTCAAACCTGGAAGCACTATGTTACATTTAAGGAACTTTAAATTTTGATAATCCAAACCATAGCTAAGGATAACTTTATTTAAATATGAATACTTACTTTAAATATAACAGCTTCCAGATCTCATGAGATGTTACAGAAATACCTTTTTATGTTTTCTAGAATCCAAATGGGGAGGAGTCTCAGGACACACATGAATGGCTAAGTGCAGTTTCACTGTCATTTTTAGGCC
This sequence comes from Balaenoptera ricei, assembly GCF_028023285.1. Lineage (NCBI taxonomy): Eukaryota > Metazoa > Chordata > Mammalia > Artiodactyla > Balaenopteridae > Balaenoptera > Balaenoptera ricei. The sequence continues at coordinate 107,708,250 of NC_082654.1, read as the reverse complement.
ACACAGATACTTGAATGAATTTATGACCCTTCCAAATCTTTGCATGTTTCCTACAAAATTTATCTTTCCCCGGAACCTCTAGGAGTTTGGCTCTTTTGGGTCTCAGGTTTTCCATGACGATCTGCTTTTTCTGGGTATGCTTGTCTCTCCCTTTTCCTCTTAAGAGTCTCTAGTTACAGGCACGGAAGGGCTTGTCTGTGTTCTGGGATCAGGATCGCCTTGCTTCCTTCTCATTTACGCATCCCTCTTATTTTATAGCCACCCGCAGTTAGCTGTAATTATTGAGAGGCCGTCTAGTTCGCTGGGTTACGCTGGTGTTTTGCATTTTATCCTTTTACAGTTGTACTAATGTACTGCTGCCTTTCCTGCGGCTGGTATTGACAGGTCAAGCTGGCAGATGAAATGCAGGCCTTGTGTATCACTGATCCCCTTCTCCTTCCTTCCTTTCTCTACATTTGGTGGCGTCCCTGCCACCAGAGCAGAGCTAAAGGGATCTAGGGAACAGCAGACCAGGCTAAAGTGGTAATGGCACCTCAGATAATACATTTAGGTGGGCGTGAGTGAGCTATATCAGGGATTACAAAATTTAATTAATACAATTGTTTAAAGCTTTTATTGCATCTTTTATTTTTTCCAAAAGTCTCACTTGGAATTCAAAGGACACAGATAAGTGCTGCCCCTAGTTGAAGGCTGGGGCAAGACCAAACAAATGTTTGGCCTCTTCTCATTTCACTGGACCCCCCGCCACCAGAGTGGCCACCCCCAGGTACCTCCAGTAACCCTAAGGAAAGCGGAGTAGAAGTGACTGACACAAACAGATCCCGTTTTGAGGCATAATTCTGGTGTCTTCAATTCTGTTCTACTCTGGGATGTCTGGCTCATCGTGACTGTTGCTGAGAAACTCCTTTCCTACCCTGTGCATGTTACTAAAACCACTCTTTCACCTAGTGCTTCCATCTTGGTAAATAGTTAGCTCCATTCACTCAGTTACACAGGCTGAAACCTGCAGTCACCCTTGACTCTTTCCTACTCTCCGCTTCCAGCCCCTGAGCACATCATGTTGGTTTTCTGCCTTCAGGATACATCCCACCTTGCCACCCTGGTCAGCCTCTTTTTTGTTTTTCTCCTAGAAACAAACTGCGGTAGCCAATTAGCAGTCTTCTTTTTTCACTCTCCCTCCGCAGTCCCCCAGCACACACACCACAGTCTAGTACAGTGGTCAGTTACACGGGTTCTGAAACCAGACTGCCCGCATTCATACCTGGGTCTACTGTCATATGGCATTAAGAACATTAATTAACCTTTCTGGGCCTCAGTTTCCTTAACAGTTAAATGAAGAGGAGGAGGATGGTACTAGTTACCTCATACAGTTGTGTCAGATAAGTTATTATACATAAATTACTTAGAGTAATGCTTGGCAAATAGTAAACGTCCAGTGAATGTTAGGTAGTGGGTGCTATTGAGGTTATTGCAGTTGTTATTTTTTATTCATACAGAATCTAAAGTGACCTTCTTCAGACACTAATCAGATGTCTGCTCCGTCGGCCTCCTGTCACTTTTAGAGCAGTACCCAGAGTCCTCACCACGGCCTGCTGGACCCCCTCTGACCGTCCTTTGCCCGCGCTCCTTTTCCTGCAGCGGTCCTGCTGCTGTTCTCCGCCTGCCCCGCCACTTCTGCCTCTGTGCTCGTGGTCCCTCTGCTGGACGTGCTCACCCCGCACACGGACACACGACTCGCCACTCCCTTCCTTTCGGCTCTGCTCAGTGTTAGCCCCTCAGAGCGGTCCTCCCTGGCCAGTGTTCCAGAGTGTCGTTCTGTCATTTTCTGTATCCTTCAACTTAACACGTTATTGACCGGAGATGTATTAACGCCACAGACGTTAGTTTCTGCAAAAATCCCCCAGTCAATAACGTGTTGTCTTCTCATAAGATACGAAGAAAATCATCGCTACCTAACATCACGTTATATATCTATTTGTTTGTTGATTATTTACCCCACTATGCTGAGTGCCATAATCAATGAAAGCAAGAGACCTTGTTCATCATTTTAGCCCCAGGGCCTTTCATCTACATAGTAGGTGCTCAAGAGGTGTTTGTTAAATGCAGGGATGGGATGGGGTGGGATGGTGTGGATGATCAAAGAAAGATTTTCCCATTTGTTCTTACACGAGAAATGCTGAGGTTACAAACCAGGTAGTTGGAGGGAGGCCTGAGTAAACTTTCTCGAAATGAGAACTCCTTAGGGAAGAGTTCAGGTTGATTTTTCTTTTTTTTTTTTTTTTTTTCCCTTCTTTTTTGTTGATAAGAATGTATCAAGGAATTTACCATAATTGTCTCAATTAATCATATATGGATTAATTGCATTATTAAATTAGTACCTTTTTATAGTTACTGTTCAAGGTCTGCTACATATGCCTTTCCTTTGCAGCTAATGACAGGGAAATCGGGTTTATCTTTTATTGAGCGTTATTAAATGCAAGAAGCATGTCATTCTCCCTCTTATTACAACCTCAGGTCACAAGAAGAGGGATTTAAAGTCTGTCCAGAATTATGAAAAATAGAGACATAAGTAATCTTCACCAAAAATTCTTCTTCTGGTAAAGAGCAGTAGGTCCAGGTGTCTATGAAAATGTGATATTTTTTTTAAGCATTCAGGTTTAAAATGCTTTCTAGTCCCTCAGAGATAGAACAGAGTTATTTGTTCACTTAGGAATTTTAAAAATTAGCATTTGCCATTTATTTTAAATAATGACGTAATTTAATTACTGTTTGGTGACTTTATACTAATTCATTGATATTAATACTGATCCATTAACTTTAACACGTGGAGAAATTAGAGAAATAAAGAATTTTAAGAATAACTAGTAATCTTGAACATCTTTGTTTTTGTTTTCTTTGTAATTCCTGAGATTTGAAAAAAAAATTACCCTTACTAATTTCAGTTGATTATAATGTACTGCATTTCTAGGACATGCAAGTTATTTGGTGCTTTTTATTTTGGGCCTCTCTTACGCCTTCATACTTAAACCCAACAGTCTTCTGAACTACATCTTGTTATAATCTGAGTGAAAAAATGACTTTCTGATTCGAAGAGGGGTTTGTCACATGCTAATTTGTCATTTAGCCTTTTTTTAAAAATCACTGACGTTAAATGAGTTAGCGTTTGGAGTTGACCTTCTAAATTGTGCCTGTCCAAATTGGTACCCCTCAGAGACGGTATCAGAGGAGGTGTGTGGCTGTCGGACGGTAACGCGGGTGTTCTGTGGCGAGCTCGGGGAGGGTGGCCATCTCTCACGGAGCAGGACAAAGCCCACCTGATCCTGATGAGCGGCATGAGTAACGATCACGAAAGAGGGTCCTGCGGGCTTTCCGATCCTTCCACGTTAGCTTTTCCCATTGCTGTGAGGCAGAATTCACCACACTTTGCATTGTTCACCAGCCTACCCTGTGTTTTTTATTCATGTCAACATAGAAGATTTTTCCCTCTTCTATCTACAAACATGATTTTTATTAGAGAAAGAATTTAAGTGTAAGTCAGAGTAGCCAGAAGTCAGAGATCTTTGCTGTGAGCGGTTTTCCCTTTTTATTCATACGCGGACTTGTTACTTTATTATTGTTATTATTATTATTGCAGGCCATGGTTGCTTGTTACCCAGGCAACGGAACGGGCTACGTGCGTCATGTCGATAATCCAAACGGAGACGGGAGATGTGTGACATGTATATATTATCTTAATAAAGACTGGGATGCCAAGGTATGCCACCTCATTGAGCTTTTTTTTTTTTTTCTTACAGGTATTTTTTCCTCACAGGTAGTGTTAAGATTCATACTCCTCATAGGTGAGACTGTCTTTAAAACGTGGAACAGTTAAACATTTCTCCTTAGATGTGTTTCACTCAGGTGTTAGGAGTGGATCTTTGTTAACATGAAACAGATCCTAATAGAACTCAAAAAGTAGATTTCCCTTACTTCGGATGTTGAAACATTCATATCCAAAATTTAACTTTTCCAGAAGTATCTTCTATTAAAGTAATATCCCTTCTAATAGTTTTTATAAAAACACTTCCGAGAATGTTTGTTTTATCATGACTTTTGCGGGAGATTATGTGTTATGATTATGAAGAGTTATTTGCTCTTTAGCGCCTGCATTTCGTGCTTTGCATTGTTGCAGAGGTGTTGTCTGGCCCTGGGCTATGGGTTATTGGAGGCAGGATTTCTTCGTCCCCGGATTATGAAAAACTAGAAGTTTATCGGTACTGAAAAACCCTGTAAAACCAGTTAGAATGTACAGCGCATCCAATTTCTCGTGTTGCAAATATTTATTCCCTTAACATCAGCCTGAGTTTCACTTAAGTTTAAATGATTTAAACTTTAGAAGTGTGTCATGTATTATTGCACTGGAGGTTGTATAAACTAATTTTTCGTTGATTTTTTTTTAAAAAATCTCTTTTTATTTACATGTACTGAAGCAAAATATTTAGATAGAAAAGTGAACATAATGTATAGCCCAGTGGATTTTCAGAGTGAACACACTTGTGTAGCCAAGGTAATTTTTAAAAAATCAAATAACCTTTAAAACACCTTCTTCCACCACACGCATACACACACAAATGGAAATCACCAGGTCTTAAATGTGAAAAACTTAGTCCTGTTCTAAAAGCAAATCCTAAAACTTAGAATATGCTCACAGTGATCCAGTAATCTTTCTATATCATACTGATTTAAAGAATTTCCTCTGTCCTTGGGCTTCCCTGGTGGCGCAGTGGTTGAGAGTCTGCCTGCCAATGCAGGGGACACGGGTTTGAGTCCTGGTCTAGGAAGATCCCACATGCCGCGGAGCGGCTAGGCCCGTGAGCCACAGCTACTGAGCCTGCGCGTCTGGAGCCTGTGCTCCGCAACAAGAGAGGCCGCAACAGTGAGAGGCCCGCGCACCGCGATGAAGAGTGGCCCCCGCTTGCCGCAACTAGAGAAAGCCCTCGCACAGAAACGAAGACCCAACATAGTAATCAATCAATAAATAAATCTTTAAAAAAAAAAAAAAAGAAGAATTTCCTCTGTCCTTGATACTCTATGTAGAAAACCCTAAAGATTCCACACAGAAACTGTTAGAACTGATAAATGAATTCAGCAAGGTAGCAGGATACAAGATTAATATACAGAAATCTGTTGCATTTCTTTACACTAACAATGAAATATCAGAAAGAGAAAGTAAAAAAAATTCTGTTTAAAATCACATCATAAAAAGAATATATCTAGGAATAAATCTAACCAAGGAGGTGAAGGACTTATATGCTGAGAACTATAAGACACTGATAAAGGAAATCAAAGATGATGCAAGGAAAAGGGAAGATAGTCCATGCTTTTGGATTGGAAGAATTAATATAGTTAAAATATGGCCATATAACTCAAAGCAGTCTACAGATTTAATGAAATCCCCATCAGATTAGCCATGACATTTTTCACATAACTAGAACAGATAATCCTAAAATTTATATAGAATCACAAAAAACCAGAATTGCCAAAGCGATCCTGAGGAAAAAGAACAAAGCTGGAGGCACAGCCCTCCCAGACTTCGGACTATACTCCAAAGCTACAGTAATCAAAACAGCGGGGTGTTGGCACGGAAACAGACATATGGATCGGTGGGACAGAATAGAGAGCCCAGAAACAAACCCACACACCTACGGTCAATTAATCTTTGACAGAGCAGGCAAGAATATACAGTGGAGAAAAGACAGTCTCATCAGCACGTGGTGCTGGGAAAGTTGGACAGCCGCATGTAAATCAGTGAAGTTAGAACACACCTTCACATCATGCACAAAAATAGACTCAAAATGGCTTAAAGACTTAAATATAAGACATGACAACATAAAACTCCTAGAAGAGAACACAGGCAAAACATCCTCTGACATAAATTGTACCAATGTTTTTCTTAGGTCAGTCTCCCAAGGCAATAGAAACAAAAGCAAAAATAAACAAATGGGACCTAATCAAACATAAGCTTTTGCACAGCAAGGGAAACCATAAACAAAAAGAAAAGACAACCTATGCACTGGGAGAAAATATTTGCAAACAGTGCGACTGACAAAGGCTTAATTTCCAGAATATACAAACAGCTCACACAATTCAATAACAAAACAAACAAACAACCCAATCAGAAAATGGCAGAAGACCTAAGTAGACATTTCTCCGAAGAAGACATGCAGATGGCCAACAGACACATGAAAAGATGCTCAGCATTACTAATTATTAGAGAAATGCAAATCAAAAGTACAATGAGGTATCACCTCACACCGGTCAGAATGGCCATCATCAAAAAGTCTACAAATAATAAATGCTGGAGAGGGTGTGGAGAAAAGGGAACCCTCTTGCATTGTTGGTGGGAATGTAAATTGGTGCAGCCACTATGGAGAACAGTATGGAGGTTCCTTAAAAAACTAAAAAGAGTTACCATATGATCCAGCAATCCCACTCCTGGGCATATATCTGGAAAAGACGAAAGCTCTAATTCAAAAAGATACATACACCCCAGTGTTCATAGCAGCACTATTTACAATAGCCAAGACATGGAAGCAACCTAAGGGTCTATCAACAGAGGAATGGATAAAGAAGATGCGGTACATATATACAATGGAATACTACTCAGGTACAAAAAAGAACAAAATAATGCCATTTGCAGCAACACGGATGAACTTAGAGATTATCATGCTAAGTGAAGTAAGTCAGACAAAGACAAATATATGATATCACTTATACGTAGAATCTAAAAAATATTACAAATGAACTTATTTACAAAATAGACTCAGACATAGAAAACAAACTTATGGTTACCAAAGGGGAAAGGGGGGAGGGATAAATTGGGAGTATGGGATTAACAGATGCACACTACTATATATAAAATAGGTAAACAAGGATTTACTATATAGCACAGGGAACCGTATCCAATATCTTGTAATAAACTATAATTGACAAGAATTTTTTAAAAAATATAGATATGCACACATATATGTATAACCGAATCACTGCTGTACATCCAAAACTAACACAATATTGTAAATCAACTATACCTCAATAAAATGAATAAAGTTTAGAATTAAAAAAAAGATCAAGTAACATAACAAATGCAAGAATAGAAAGTATTACAGAAGTGTGACAAGTAGTTAAAAGTAAAAAATGTTACTTTTCTGGGAAAAAAAGAATTTCCTCTGTCCTACTGCAAGTTCAAAGTAGAGGTAAGTTTTACTGTTAAGTATATTTTGAGGCATTATGTCAACAAACATGTTTTTTTGTTACAGCTTTTAAAGTTTGAAATAGAGACATAAATTTGGTAATTCACCTCGAGCCCAACGCACAAAACAAATTGCTATAAATTTGGTTAAAACTTAAATTTTTTTTCTGATTTTGTGAGTATCTAGAAAACTAGGAATATGTTTGATCAACTCTTAAATTCTACATTTTGTTAGAATCTAGGTTCTTTCTAGGCTGATCTTTTAATTTTTATATGACCTGTCCAAGGTCATTAATACATTGTTTTTAAATTAGCATATAAGCAGAAAAAGTCTTCAGTATTTTTATATGTAAAACTGAAAACTTTCACTGCAAGATTGCACTGAATATGTACACTGTGGCAGAAGTTGTTCTGGGTGCTGGAAACAGCAGAAATAGAACTGTCCCTTCCAGAGCTTGGGCTGCAGTGGAGGGTACAGGTCAGTAGACGGACGATTAACAGTTGGCTTTGCCAAGTGCAGGACAGATCGCTGTGGGAACACGTGGGAGGCCGCCTAATTCAGTGATCAGGGAACGTTTCCCAGAGGAAGACCGGACGCTTCAACTACGTGTCTCTGAACATTTTCAGCATGTTCTCGGTCACAGTCTAGAGCTCTTGTAGATGTCTGCATGAGTGCTTTGGGAGTTGCTCGGAACAACGCTGGAACCTGAGGAAGGAAGGCAAGGGAGCCGAGTAGCTTGAATCTACCTTACTTGACAGTGAGCCTGTAAACAGCTTCTCTGGCTGTCATGGAACCGAGGAATAGCCTCAGCCTCCGTGGTGTCCTGATCAAGTATCAATGTGCCTTTCAATTTAAGAGTCTACCTGTTAGGAGTTTAGTTCTCCAAGGGTGAAGAGCTACTCACTTGGGTGGGGTTTACCTCGCTTTACTCCCCCCGCCCCCCAGATTATAATTACCACAAGGACAACATCTGCCTGAATTATTTCCTACTCTGCACCCAGGGCCCAGGACAGGTCCCAGAACAATAGACACCCAGTCAGTATCGGAGTGAATAGGTGAGTCCGTCTGGTCCCAAACAGAGAAGGATATTTGCTGGGGTAAATAGTAATGATCCTTTGTGAGGGGAGTCCAGTTGTACAGGCAGGGAGTCATCGATGTGTCAGGCCCAGTCTGGGGAGGGAGAGCTACAGTTTCTAATAATGACTGCAGCGCTGATGACAAATGACACTTTCTACTGATTTAGTGAATTCCTTGAAAGGCATTAGATTTGTGACTGCCCAATTAAGGGCAGAGAGCTAGTTCTTTGACATACTTAAACCATTTGCAGTAATTTAGTCAAGATGACTAGATATGGATACATTTTTAAGAGTAGGTTAAGCAAATCATCACCATACATAAATAAGAAATGCTTACTAGTTTTTCAGGCTTTCAAGTGTCATTTTAAGACTTTTGAGTTCAGATCATATACATCTGTCTCATCAAGTATTTACAAAATTCCCTAAAAGAAGGAATGAATGTTTCCTTGTATTGGTGCATGTACTTGAAATCTCAGCTCACCTTCCAACCTCGTTAACCGAGATATATTTGTGAATAATCGATTTAAGACTTCTGATATCCTGAATCGGTCTTTTTCCCCCCTAAATTTAATTTTGTAGCATTCTTGGTCACTCATGCTTACATATTTGGCCCTTTTCCTAGGTAAGTGGAGGTATACTTCGAATTTTCCCAGAAGGCAAGGCCCAGTTTGCTGACATTGAACCCAGGTTTGATAGACTGCTGTTTTTCTGGTCCGACCGTCGCAACCCTCATGAAGTACAACCAGCATACGCTACAAGGTAGTAGTCCTCCCTTTAAGAAAGAATTGGTAAAGAGCATGGTAGGGTAGGAGGGGGTAGCTAGGATAAACGTGAACATTTTCTAATGCGTATTTTCCTGTTCTTCACTTGCCTTTATCATAGGGCCTCGGTCGTAACTGTTTAATTTGAATAATTCTATAAGATTGATTCACAGTTGGTACCAAATGCTTGTGAGTCTCTTTGCACAGCCTCTCCTTGTCTGGGGTCAGACAGGGAAGCACGGGGCTCCCGTCTTCCCAGCCCTGTTTCCTTGTTTTGTGCATCTCTTAACTACTATCCGTTCTCGGATCTGGTGAGAGTATTCACGTGGGAAATAAAGATTAGATAGAGAAGGGAAAGGGCAGCTTTGTTAAAGGTGGTCCGTCAGGGGTGGGGGGCAGAGGGATGACGTAGAAAAATGATACAGAAAAGAAAAACACATAACCAGAGAGGAGACATACAGAGGAAGAAGAGTAGAGCAAAGACAAGTAGAGAAGAGGTATTTGGGAGTTAATGTTGGAAAAATCACCCTTCAGCTTTAACAGTAAGCATCTGTCAGGCTTGTTACACGCTTCTCCGCATTATTTTCTACGTTACACTCTCTTCCTACCAAGTTTAGTTTTCTAAACCTATTACGTTTCATGTATTCTTAAAAACATTTCATTTACCATTTACCATGACCCAATTAAAATGTTTAGACTATTAAAATGGAAGATGTTACAGACATTGTTACCAAAATGAATATTTGGGGAAAAAAAGTGCTACTCTTTAAATACCTATTTTTCATTATAGAAGGGACTTTGAACATTACAGTAGTGAATCACCGGCATGCAGTTGCCGAGATCCCTTGGGTACGCAGGGAGAAGAGCTGCCTCTTGATAATGATGTCAGAGACGGGCCAGCATTTGATGCGGTTCAGACTCTGAAGACTCTGTCACCTGTCCCTCCTTCTTGCGTCTCTCCGAGCCGTGTTGCCTCAGCCCTGATGCATCGTAGTGAGTGCTGGCTGAGCAGGGTGGCTAGCGGCCAAGAGAGTCCCTGGGTGGAGGCCGGGGTGCCGTCACATCCCACGGCGCGCCGTCCTGAATCCCCGTCTCGCCTCTCGTTCCCCCCAGTGCCCGTCTCTGCCCCAGAAACCGCTTCACAGACCTTCCTTTTTATGGAATCTCGAATACGGTGTGGTTGTAGCCTTTCTAGATGAAGATAGAACCAACATTTTAGGTGGTAAATAGATGCCAGACGATTATGGAGTGCTCCAGGGGTTTGGAGGAGGGAGACGGGGCTGTTGGATTGGAATCGATGGGTCCAGTGTCGCCACTGGGCCTGGAGTGAGGAGGAGCGGGGAGTAGGGCAGCGTCGGCAAAGGCCGGGAGCGAAGGGCGAGGCTGTGGAAGTCCAGCAGAGGTGGCCGTGGGGAGGAGGAGCCTCTAGACAGATGGGTGAGGGGATAGGGCAGGAGAAGCAGGGCGACGCCTGGTACTTTACAGCTGTCTTCTGGGAAGGCCTTGGGGCAGGTATGAGAACTCTGATGACTAAGTAACTAGAAGTTTAGGGCAGGTGCAGAAGACACAGGAAAGTGTTTGTCTGTGCACCTTCCCTATTGCCACGGCCACCTGACAAGGATAGAAGAGGCTGCGTGGTAGGAGAGGGGCTGGAGCTCTGGAAGCCGGGAGGCCAGACCTCGAGCTCAGCTCTGTCCCTTTCCAGCTGAGTGGCCTGGGCCTTTGGCCTCCCCCGCTGCCCAGACTCCCAGACTCCGACTCTACTCTGCCTTTGACTCGTTGCTTCCGATGTGTTACAGGATTTAGTTCTGTCACGTTTGCTGGCTCTTCATTTGATCAGTCAGTGTTGCTTTCCCCCCAGCGAACACTGGCCAGAAGCCGCAGGACACTCTGACCGATTGCTACGTTCTACTCAGGAGCTGATCATTTGTAGCATGCTTTCACTTCCTGTGGTGTGTGCACATTTTCCACGTTATTGGTACCAAAAGCTGTAACTGAGTGCCTTGTGGTATTTAATAAACCAGAGATTCTTCATTATTTGTGAAATGAGATATTCCAAGTGAGTGATGAAATTTTCAGAAAAATGAAACAAAACATAGTATAACTGCTTTGATAAAAATCCTAAAAAATGCTTAGCATAATTTAACTTTCTGGATGACTCCAGGTTGTAAAATTGTAAACCCCCATCACGATTTTTTGCCGGTATGTGTGTATTGATGTCCTCAGAAGTGGTGGAGACTGTCAGCCCTCCCTTGCTCTACAGGGCCCCTGGCCTTGAGTCCTTCTCTGTTTCTCTTCTTTTCTTCTAGAACTTGTGCTATTGATAGTGTGCTTTTTCTGTAACAGCCACTCTTACCTTCTTGTTGTCTGTTTCTGATCTGCTGTGGGCTTGCAAAACAGATAATCAAGTAGGTTAAGTAGGTATTAAGAAAGTCATAAAAACTCATCAACTCTGCCACATAAATTGTAGCTCCTCCTGGTTCTCTGCGATACTCCTGAGCATTGGGACGGCTGATTAATAAGTAAGTGGGTTGTCACTGTGCTCCCTTATCATCCGATGTCACCCCCAAGTTAGGCACTGTTTTGGCATTGCAAGCTTTAGTAGACCTTTGCAACAGCATATGCTTTGTTTTCCCCAGTGTGATCATTCTTACGCTATTCTGAATTTTCTTTTAGGTACGCAATAACTGTTTGGTATTTTGATGCAGATGAGAGAGCACGAGCTAAAGTAAAATATCTAACAGGTAAACATTCGGGGCCAGGGTACACCGGAAGGAAGAGACCCCGCAGCCAGGCAGCGCTTTCCACGAGCCAGAAGACTCGCTCCTTGTTTCCGGCAGATTCTTAATTCCCCTATTTAAGAGGACTGCTCTTAAGTCATCTTCATTGTTATCTTGAACCATCAGAATTGCCCAAAGATGAGGAAAGTTTGAGACAAAGAAGTCTGGGAAAATCATTTGAGTACAAGCTGAGTTTTTCTGTGATAATCCTTTTCAGTCACAGGCTGGCTTCCTCTCATTCTCCCCGCAGAGGAAAGGTAATAATATCCTTTCCTTTTTAGATGTACATGCTCTGAAGAGTACTCCAGGTCTTCCATGTTAAATGTGGACATGAAGAAAATTAATACAAAGGAGATGAATTGAGATGCTGAAGTCAGTAAAGCAGACAGGCACGTGGAGTCCGTGTCTGCCAGTGGCGTCCATAGGTCACCCCCAGTTACGGAGTGTCTCCTGGAGCAGTTGGGTCTGAGGTCTCCATCAGATGGACCACTGACCTGTCTTGTCTTTAACCCTACCTTGTATCTCCACACACCTGCTCAAGTTCGTTCATATTACTGATTTAACTAGCTGGATTTTTATGAGCCCGTTGATAATCCTGCATCAGCCTTTTATAAAACTATAGAAGTCGAATGTTCGCGCATTTTCTGTGCATTTTTAAAGTCACTATTTGTGCCAGAAGCCTAGCAGTGCGCCTTCGGTGATGCTGGACACACTGCTCTTACAGCACTTCGAGTTGCTTTTCGAATAAAAGGAGACAAAAATCGTTCTCTCTGTGTAGAGGAGGACTTTTCCCTGTGAGCGTTTACTAGTTCAGCGTCTGTGCGTGCCTCGTAGTACAGTCCTGAGGGTAGCTTTCGGAAGTGCAAGCGTGATCATTTTCAGATGATGTGTGTTTGCAAAGCTGAAACACTGTGCATACTGTTAGGGACTCAGTGGGAAGCAGTAACAGAAGCTCTGTGGTGCTTACTGAATGAATGAATTCTTTTTTTTTTTTTTTACCTTGCAGGTGAAAAAGGTGTGAGGGTTGAACTCAATAAACCTTCTGATTCAATTAGTAAAGATGTCTTATAGAGCCTTTGATCCAGCAATACCCCACTTCATCTACAGTAATTATTGACGCTATTTGTTAACTTGTGAATACGAATAAATGGGACAAAGAAAATAGACCACCAGTTGGCAATTTAAGGAAACAGAAACAACTTTTTTGTGTTGCATCAAAACGAAGATCTTGACTGTGTGGCTTTGTACTGCATGATTGACTCCAAACCTGCGATGGGAGGGATATAAGTTATCAGCTGAAAGTGGCATTTACATCCGGACATGAAATAAGTGCCCTAGGTAGAAGTTTTTCATTCTTATATTTTGCCAGATCTGTCATCTAGCTGACTTCATTTCATCTCTCCCTTTTTTATATAGTCAAGTTTGAATTTGAAGTAATTTTTGTATGATCAGGTACAATTTATCAAAACTGAATTGAGAAAAAAATTACAGTATTATTCCCCAAAATAGCATCAATCTATTTTTGTAAACCTCTTCGTACTATTAAATTTTGCCGTAAAAGGCCTCTTACAATGATTGTTGCCAGTGACTAATGATTACTTTAATTTTCTTTTTACTTAAAATAAGAAAAGGAGCACTTTAATCACCAACTGAAAAATCAGATTGTTTTGTAGTCCTGTCTTACACTAATTTGAACTCTTAAAAATTGCTGCTGTTGTTTTTCTGACATTGTTAATAGTGAAACATAACAGTAAAACCATCACCGTTGACTACCAATAACTTTTAGTTCATGTTTTGTAAGAAAAAATACACAGTAAAAAGGTTTTATCTTGTAAGTTACATTTAAAAAAAACTAAAGTGACTGGCACTAAATGAACTTGAGGCGATCCTCAGCATCAAGTTCCCAAGATAAAGGGCTTTCTTATGCTTTCAGGTATATATATCCTATAGATGTAGAAGATACTGTCCCCTTTGCTAAGACTTTTCCTTTTGCTTCCCGTCAGGTTGATTGTACTTTCGATTTTGCTGTTACGTTTTCTTCCTACTCCTGTGCCCATCTGGTCAGCAGGTCAGAACCTCGTTCCTGTTGGGTAGCGTCAAGGGGAGACTGTGTGTATCCAGACTGCACGGTGTCGTTACAGACTTAACGTTAGTGACGCCCCAGACCACTGCTGACGCACTCCCCAGACACAGCGCTCTTCGTCAGTACCGAAAGATGGATGTTTAGCTTCAAAACACAAAACACGAAGCAAAAAAACAGACACTTTTATGTTTTATGAGTTTGCTTTTTTACTTTTCAGGAAAAAAAGAGGGAATACTACAAAATCACACAAGGCCTCCCAGACTTCTGTTATTTAACACCTGAATTAGGACGGGTGTCTTAGACTTCAGTTTCCTAGGCTCTTCAGCAAAGCCCAAAGGGTGGTATCTGTATTTTGCATGAATTATGGGTGTAAGACCTTGCCCACTTCAGTTTTCCATCTCTATCCTTGATCTTCTTTGCCAAAATAATGTGAGTGTACAGAAATATTTCTGTATATTTCAACCTATGACAGTTTTAGCATCTGTATAGTTTGTACTCAGTTAGAGACCTTTTCTATGGAAAGCTCAGTAATTTTTATTAAAAGATTGCTATTGTTCATGTAAAACATGAAAAAAAAATTGTTTAGTGAACTGACAGTGTGGACTTAGGGTGGGATTAAATATTCAGTATTGTGATCCCACTTCCGGAGAACTTGCAGGAGACAATTACAGTTGACTGTTGTTTCTCCTCACCCGTGCGCAGTTTCGTTCCACTTCCTCTCCTAGTTCCATATAATACAGCGGAACGTCTCAACAGTAAGTGCCTCTGCCCCCTGCCCTCCACCCTCCCCGAGCGCAAGTTGTCTTTGCCAACTGGCCTGCAGTGCAGGGCGCTGCCTGAGGCCACAACTCAAAAGCGCTGTTATTTTTAGGTCTAGTAGAAATCGTACGATGTGGATGGGAGGCTTGTCTGTGAAGGTGTACAGCAACGGCCTTTTAATCTGGGAGCCCCTGTGTCATTCAGATGTGTTCCTCTGCAGTTGTGCAAAGTGTCAGATTCTACTACCTGTGGGTTTTGCTCGCCAGACAGGTTTTAAGTTTTGGGTTTTTTGGTTTTTTTTTTTGGAAAAGTTTATATAAGTTCTTGGAGATTGTTGTGAAAGGATCGAGAAATCGGGATAGCCATTCCTTTAATATCCATTTAAAATCTGTTCATTTCATGTTAGTGGGACCGTTAACTTGTCACCAAGCAGGACTCTATATAAGACAAAATTTAAAACTTTTTGTGGCCTATATGTGTTTAATCCTGGTTAAAGATAGAGCTTCTAATGCTGTTTTTATTCACCGTATTAACCAGCCGTAAAACACAGACCTTTATCAACAGCAGGCAAAGAATTTGAGGATTCATCTACAGATAGACTATAAAGTCATGTAATTTGAAAAGCGGCATTTCATTATGAAAAAGCTCTCAAGATGCTTGTAAAGCTAATCTAATTAAAAAGATGTATAAATGTTCTTGAAAAAATTATGCTTATTTCCGCCTGTCTTCTGTTGTTTTTTTTAATCCTTTATCATACACTGACTATCTTAATGGGCCCTTCCGTCAGATAATGTGCTTTTCTATCACACGTCTCTGGTTCAGTCCAGAGCGTTTGGTATTGCCTTTTATAAATGATAACAGGGGGAAGAGAGAGAACAGTAAACATGGGAGCCCGACAATTTCAGTGACATCCTGGGAGTACCTGGACTGGGTCCACGGGCTCCATGAGTTCTCTCTGGATTCTCCACATTTGGATTCTTGCCCTTTTACTAGGAGTTTTACACTGTCGAGAATATCTGTGTCACCCCTCTGCTGCAAAAAGGAAGGGCCACTAGGTTTTATCGCTGACCGTCACAGGTGTCCTATGTGTGTATGCAAGAAACTGAAGAGCTCTCACAATATGAGGTCAACGTACATGTTCATTTATCTCTTATTTAAAATATTTTTTGGTATGGTGTTTTTGTTATATCCCAACCTATCCTAGGGCATTTGGACAATTGTGCTGAAATACACCTGCGTGGATTAAAGGAGAGGGCAGATGAGTTAGGGATGAAGACTTAATTAAATTTGGTAGTGTGGTAAAAAGAGCCCAGACAGGATTGACAAATCTGTTTAGTTCTGGCTCAGCCACTTAATTGCGTGACCTTCGGAGCCCTTTTCATCTGAAAACAAGCACAGTAGCTCCAGTCTTAGAGTTGTGTGTGACCTAAGTGAAACACGTTTTTCCCAAGACGCACAGGGTTCAAGGATGAGAGCTGTCTCTTGGTTGTGGATGGCAATTTTATGTATTTATAGCACATATTTAATAATATAATTGTACATGGACTTTCAGAAGTACCCAGTCTCCACTGCTTCAAGAATAGGTTTTTAGACATCTTAATGCCAGGAATACGTTCCCCAGATTCTGCTGTTGATTTTAAGGCAGAGTCTTCTCATGATGTTGACCAGCAATTAAATTTCACCTGAAACATGGCAGTGCTCAAGGACGGACCATTGGACCAATGATATGTATAAAGGGCGTGGCCTCATGAGCCGGGAAGAGTGTTACAAGTAGAAAACACTTAAATATAAACCAGTTCATAAGACAGGGAGAGCCCACACAGCTGCAGGCGGCTAAAGCTCTTATCGAATGGATCACCTCTGCACTCTGAACAGGTGGTGTAGACGTTATTGGATAGGGAGTTACTGGATGAGATCTTTCATTGAGATTAGGCCTTTTTCTGCCAAAATTGTTATATTTCTATGCTCTTCTATAAAATGCCTTTACAGTTTTCTAAGTCAAAGGTATAAATGCACACGTAGCTAAGTCAACTTGTTCTGTAAGGGTTGTTAAGGAAAACGGCCCCTTGTGTTCTTCCCCTGAGAAAAGATTTCAACTCTTCTAAGTGATTCTTTGAGTACGTGCCCGGTTAGTCCTTAATAATGCAGTTGCGTCGCTACATTCTTGATTCTTCAGTGTTTGACATTTATCTCCTAACTTCCCCACATGGGAGGTAAGAATACAGGGGTCTCTCCAGCCCTCCTCCACTGCCCCTGCCACACCTCCCCGATCTCCTTACATAATTACATTGTAACTTAGGTCACATTAATGTTAGACTATCTCGGACTTCCCTGGAGGTCCTTCCCTGGTGATCCAGTGGTTAGGACTCTGCGCTTCCACTGCAGGGGGCACGGGTTCGATGCCTGGTTGGGGAACTAGGATCCCACATGCCGCGCGGCACAGGCGGAAAAAAAGAAAAAAAAAAAAAGGCTATTTGTGCTAATTCAAAGGTGAGACGCAGAATAAACCATGATGACTTTCCCGCAGTTTACTTTTTTCTTAATGTCTCGCTTGATCTTTCGTTTTCCCCTGTGGCGTCTAACCTGCAAGAACCTGGAGTGGTTGTCCTTTGTGCCTGGCGCACAGCCGTCTTCCCTAGACGTCCTTCCACATTGTTCTGGAGGTCCTATCGCCACTCTCCGTTGGGTCTCCCATTACCTGGGTCCCATGTCTTCCTCAATCTGGTGGGCCTGGCCTTCAGCACGTTCTGTGAAGGAGTATGTGGGAGCTCAGTTTTCTGAGACCAATGTCTTTTTTTTTTTTTTGACCCTCACATTTAATCGGTAACTTGCCTGAGTTTAGAAATCTAGCTTGGAAATAATTATCCTTCAGAATTTTGAAGGCATTGTCCAGGTTCTGAGTTGCAGTGTGGTTGCTGAGAAATCTGAAGCCGTTCCAGTTTCTAATTCTTCACACGTCATCTGCTTTTCCTCTGTGGAAGCTCACGGAGTGATTCTTTGTCCCCAGGGCTCCACCGTTTCACGGTGTGCCCGTTCTCCGCCAATACGCTAGGTATGCGAACTGTAAATTCGTGCCCTACATTCGGGGACGTTTTCTTAAATTGTTTCTCCCCTCCATCCTCTCTGCTCTTTCTGAACCCCCGTCATTCAGACAGTGCACCTCAGCTTTGAGCCAGTTGCTGTCGTCTGCTTCCTCTGCATCTTTGTCCTTTTCCGAGGAGACATGACTTTTTCAGTTCTGCCCGCGAGGGTTTCATGTCTGCTCTCACGTTTTTAATTTTCAAGAGCTCTCTTTTATGTTCTCTGAATTTTTAAAATATAGAAAAACCTATTCTGTTGAATAGACACAGTATTGAACATTGTTTTCTGTTGGTTTTAATTTTTGTCTGTCAGGTTAGAAGCTTTCCTCCCACATCTGATAGTTCTTGCTTGTGTGTTCATATTCAAGGGGGGAGTCCTTGAGCTTCTGGTTTTCCAAGGAATAGTAGTTGCTGCCTAAATCCGAATCTCTTTCACTATCTTCCCAACAAAGTCACCTGTAACCTGTACCTGCCGCATAACTGTGAGACACAGAAAAAAGTTCAGCTTATGGGAAACTAGAGCCGGCATCAGAATTCCTATGAAGGCAGAGTCAGGTGGAAACTATATGGTAAAGGGACAAGGGCAGGGGGCCTAGCGGTGGCAGCACACAGGGCAAAAACAGGGCCCCCAGCACGAGTGATGGGGATACTGGCACCTCACACCAGTGCATCACAGCGCTGCCCACTGGAGCATCAAGGGGAAGTCTGAATGAGATTGAAGGGGGCTGTGTGAGGAAGGTACCGTGTCTGGGACAGGGGGAGATGTCTCCTGGAGGCTTGATGATAAAGTGAAAGAAGGAAGTAAGGGTCTTACAAAAATAAAATTACAGAATCAGGTGAGACTCTAAGCCCCTACCCCCTCACAAAGAAAAGTGTCATCTCTGAGAAATACCGTATTTCACTGTTCCGACAGAAGAAAACACTCTTGAATCAGAAACCCCTCACCCTTGCCTACATCGAACCAACTGTTTCTGCAAGTCAAGGAAAAGAATACCTTTCAAAATGAGCCAAAAAGGGAAGAAAATATCTACAAACACTACTATCTATAAGAAGAAAAAAAACGAGAAGTATAGCTGCTGAAAATTCTCCCCTCAACCATAAGGCAGAAGAAAACTGCAACAATATTCGGTGTGAACTAAATATCCTCCAACAGGACTTGACTTGGCAGGAATAAAAATTAACACCTGAAATTCGAAATTCAAAATCTCAGAACAAAAATGGACCAAAAGATTCCTCAGGAAGCTGTGAAACAAGAGCTGATGTAACTCAGTAGAGAAATTGAAAATGACAAAATTAAAAAGATTAAATTGTGAGGTACCCCAGGAAGAACAGATTCAACTGAATATATAATGAAGGTCATTAAAAAAAAAAAGTAGGAAAGCAGCCCAAAGTACAAAATAAAATAGGCACAAAGAGTCAGAAAGCAGAATGGACACATACACGCCTGCTATACCAATGAGAATGAACAGTCTACAAATAACACCGGTGGCTCTCACAGACATGCCAAGAAGCTGGACTCCATCCTCCCCTCTGGGGTCCTATGGAGGTGGCTATTTGAATATCTGATGTTAAGAATGCAACTGAACAGGTGTCTGGGTGCATCTTACCTATGGAATTATTTTAAATGTATACAAATACATAAAGGAATCCTGTGAGGAATCTTTTGTTTAAAAAAAAAAATCCAGTTTTCTTTCATGTAGATGCAGATTTTCATATATTTAGTTTGCAAGGCATGCTTATAACCTGGAATGATTTGGGTCTTAAGAATATCCTATCTTGAAAATACACACACTTTGATTCTTCAGGGAAGTATGGGGAAGAGTCAGTGTTACGTTCAGATGTTTTTGCAAAAGCAGGTAACAATGGAAGTTGAGAAGTGCCTCGCCATGTCATTCACTTAACACCAAGGACGTAACAGCAAGCTGCCCTTCGTTCTCCTGGACCTCTGATACAGGGGCAAAGGGCATTACGTCCTAGGAAGCTTTCAGACTAACCTAGATTATGATACACAACAAAATAAGAAGTGCCAGACATTCAAAGGAAGAGTACTATGGTTTTGAAAGCAGTAGAAAGTGTAGGTCCCACCGTGTCTGGAAGACTGTCTGTTGGGGAGTACCATGTTTTGCCGTATGTTCGTTAGGGTTCAGAGTGGAACATGAGGTGAAAACAAGTCTAGGGAGGTTAAGGTGCCCTGTAGATCGGTCCTCGTTTGTTTGAACAAGCACACACTCTTGGCCATGCTGTGTCCCCTCCTCTCTCAGGACTTGAGATCCTAACCTATCTATCTTCTCCCTTTGTGAGTAGCAATTACTGTTCCCGTTGAAGTTTCTCCCTTATATCCTTTTGGCTTTGCTTTGCCTCCGGTTTTTCGGAGAAATTTAATTTACTAAGAGCGCCATCTGGTGTTCAGTTAAGCCAGAGGGTATAAATCTTTTGGTAGGTTTATTCGCACCAGAACAGAAGAAAGCGAACAGCGGCTTGTTTCTGTATTACAGTCTACAACGGTGTAAATTTTAATATTGAGATGATTCCTGAGTCACTTAAGAAGATCAAGTCTTTCACTTTTCATATCAAAAGGTGTGTGATGATGTGTATGGAATTATATAACTTCTAACATTCTAGTGGAATGTTAGAAAAATAAAAGAAAACCAGAGCTGATCTCCACATTGCATCCTTTTCTGTTAATTTCAACTCCCCAGGCAATTTAATCTGTAATAATAATTGTCCGATAGAGTTTCACTTCATTTGGTGGATATGCTACTTAGTCAACAACAAACACAACAGATTGCTAAAAAGGCACCAATAGCCTCAAGGACAAAAAATTGAGACAAAGAACAACAGGAACCCACTGCCCCTCAATAAGGACTAAACTGCAAAAAGAGCTCCGCTTTTTCACCAAGCAGCCCAGTGAGAGGAGATACCGCGTGTGCCCCAGGCACAGGATCCCAACTGGGGACTAAATCTGCAGGAAGATACAGCGCCTGTTTCACTTTGACATTCTAATTTACTTAAAACTCCTCTAAGCTTTGGGGAAAAAAACAAAAAACAAACCACAAGCTCAGAGCTGTAGGACAATGGGATACTCTGAGATTTTTGTCCCATTTTCCCACCCACCTTAGAATTTCCAGTTAGGATACGCATTTATAGTCTACTATAAAAGTCTACTATACTTTCTAAGTCTAAAGTTGCTTTGCTAGACATTGTATAACCTTGACTTTAAAAAACAGCGAATTCTTGTAGCAGTCAAGTCTGCTCCCCTTCTCCCCACCCCATCTCTCCAACATGAAGGGCAACAACATTTAAAGGTTGACCCCAAATTACTAGCTGTTATTAGGATAGGAAATTTGCTTTAAAAGGGAAAAACAAACCAACAGAACAGAAAACTCTTTTTCTAATATAAATGACAGATTTCGGAGTATCAGAATTCTGAGCGATTGACGCGAAGGCTTATTTAATCCCAGATTTAAAATTAACTGCCGTTTTCTTGCCAGCTAACATATTGCCATCCTCCCTTAAAACTGACCAGCTCTTGATTTTACAACCTGAGTATTTCTCGAACCCATCCTCTCTCTCCATCCCTGCCACTGCCCCCCTTTCTCCCTCCTGTCTCTGTTGCCCCCGGAGAACCCGTCAAAACACTTCTCGGATGTTCCTGGCTGGCTTGACAAGCCTTCCCAACCCTCCCTGCACCGGCCCCACCCGAATCACCAGATGTGTGTGAACAGGGACGATACACACCGGACATGAAGTGGAGAACGTGACAGATGGGTCTCTTTGCCCCCCAGCTCTGCTTACATCCGTCCTGTCTGCAGTCCTTCTCCTTCTGCCATCTTACCCCTCACATCTTACACACACTGTGTCCACTGGGAACGGCTTAGTCCTCCCAGTCGAATGTGCCCGTCTGTTTCCAAGCCTTTGTGTTCCTTCTGTGCAAGGCCCCTTCTATCCTCCCCCCACCCCAGGCGAACCTGACTTGCCCTAGAAGACTCAACCGGATGTAGAATTTGTCTCCTCCATTCCCTGAAGCCCTGGGCTATTACACTGATTGATTGTCCTTTTAAGTTCCCACAGCACCTAGCAGAAGCCCATCAGAGCACTTACTATGCTGAAACCGCTCTGCTTCTGTCTCACTCCCCAGCTAGGCTGTAAAGCTCCTTGAGGACATGGGCTCTTACTTACTTCACAGCCCCAGAACCTTGTACGGTTTTGCACCCCTCCGCCCCCCAAAAATGTTTAACTGCACGAAATTTGTTAAACTGAAGTAGAGAAAATGATCCTCTATGAAAGTGTAACGGTATATATTCAACATAATACACATTTTAAGTCATTTATCTATAAATATTTATTAAATACTATTGTGTAACTTCACGCTTAAGAAATATCAAAACTCGTAAACACTCAACCAGACAGGCTAAAATGAAAGGGACCGACAGACAACAGCATTAGGACCACTGAACAACAAGCTCTCATACACTGCTGGCAGGACTGTAAACTGGCAGCATTTACTAAAGCTAAACACAAATGCACCTGGTGACCCTGCATTCCAGACTGGGGATATGCTCAGCAGAAATGAGTAAGAATGTTCTTAGCAGCATTATTCAGAATGGCCAGCCCCAAACTGGAGATAATTCCAATGTCCATTAATATCAGAATGATATATAAACTCGGGCATATTCATACAAATACTACAGAGCAATGAAAAGACTGAACTTCTGCTACCCATAGCAACAAAGGTACTACTTCATGAAGTTTAAAAACAAGCTAAACTAACCTGTGGTGACAGACAAAAACAGTGGTTACTCTGGGGTGTTGGGTGTTGACTGGGAAGGGGCGCCCATGAGGACACTTCACAGTAACTGAAATGTTCTCTAACTGCCCCCGGGTAGTGGGCACTCAGCGGGGAACCCAGCTGCACCTTATGTTATGTGAAGTCATGTTGCAACAAAGTTAAGAAAAAGAGAACCTGTGAACTAAGGCCCTGAAACTATGCCAACACGCTGGCGGTAGAGCCATGAGACAAAAAAGTAAATGGATCAAACTATCTCTGACCCTTTGCTGGGACGTGGAAAAGAATGTTTTTTAAAAGAAATATACTTTTTTACATACACAAATGGTATTCCTAAATGGTTTCAACTTTGGCTTAAGGTTCATAATACTGTTTCCAGATGATGGTCCACTTGTACATAAACTAGGCAACTTGGTTATGTTATATATGCCAGTTACTTAGTACCGAGTTTTAACCAGTCATTTTGCTAAAATTCTGAGAAATCAGCTCAACTCTGGCCTACAGAATTACAGTGGCTATTTGTTACTAGCGATATTCCAAACGAAATTTATTTTACTCTGTTTATCTACTTTAACCTAAAATCTGCTGCCACCTTTTAGTGAAACAGAGAAATTAAAATCTTTATAATATAGGAAATTGTATTTCCTGTTAAAATTTTGAAGAAAAAAAAAAAAAAAAAAAGAAAAACCAAAAACCTTGAGTACTGGAAAACAACTAGGTTGTATTTTTGGTCAATATGTCCGATACTATGAATATTACCAGTTCTGGGAATGAGTTTTAATATTAATAAAGGAATATTCAATTTAACCAAACACCTGACAGGATTCCTCACTGACTATTTTACGGAAAATATGCAAATAAAAAGATTAACAGATTTAAATACTTTTAAAAGCAAGAAAGAACAAAAGTATCTAAAAATTATACATGTAGGCATCCAGAACAAACTCTGGGCTACAGTATACCTAAGAGTGAATTACAGCACCTTTAGACATAAAATGTGTTAAATTACAATTTCGTATATGTATATATAAAATAGAACATTTAATACGGGTGAACTAGGTTATAAGCGGCACTACGCAGACCTTCCTGAGCGGCTGACACTGTGCTATGAGGTGACCCGGGGGGACGGGTGAGACCCACTCATCCTTCAGGGATTTGTTTCAGCACCTGCAAGGCACCAGTCCAAGTGCTCGTTAATCTGAGACTCCGCAACTTCACTCTGACAAACCGGACAGTGAACCATTCTGCTCTGACGAGATGAACTGCCGGCGTTCTGTGCTGCAGCCGTAGGACGTGAACCGCACGCTGGCTCGTTACCACCACTCTGCGTTTGCTCGTTCTTGATAAAAAAGTTCTCGAAAACAGTCCTGTCTTCGAGCCTGGGTCGTTTACGTGGGAATTTATCTTCAGGCCCACCTGCATCCTGGGGTGCAGCCACAGACGTCGATTCCACTGCTTTGAAAGGATTTCTTCGGGGTATCTTAGAAGATGTCACCCTCCTCTGAGCACTAGAAGAGACCGAGTTTTTAGTGACGTCACCAGCCGTGAGGCTCTTCATCGGAGACCCACTCACACTTCCGAAAGCCTCGCGCTTGGGGACCGCGACGCTCGAGAAGTAGTTGCTGACAACACTTTGGTGACCGGAACTGAGGGCAGCGGAGACTAGGGAGGTTTTTCCACGTGAACCGTTCTGTTCAAATGTCACCTCAGGTTTCGAATTGGGTCTTAAGGCATTTGCTGAATGGCCCTGATTTAAAAGATCCTGGGTTTTAACAGCATGTGAAGTGATACATTTCCCAGATGAAGGCAAATTGCTGGTTTCCCCTAGAACATACCCTTTCCCACTGAAAGGGATTAACAACTGTGTCTCTCCTCTGTTCGGTTTACCTGCAAAAGAAGCAAATAAGATTCTTCCTTGGCTCAAAGTTCGTACCGTAACAAATATTAAGCTAATGGACAGCTTTTCCAAGTGAAGAACTACTCCTTCTGTCCTGCATCGGAACTGTGTTGTAGCTTTCTACTACTGGGAGCCGGACAATCCTCGGCAGTAGAAAGCTGTGGTACTGAGAAAACATACGGGACAAAAACACCCTCTCATATCGAGATAAGCAGTTCCATCACGCAAACATCGACAGCAAAGTCACTTTTACCTTGAAAATTGCTTTTAGTATTCTTAAGTGTCATTCCAGAAAGGAAAAATCTGCTACCGCATTCTTATCTTCCCAACTCACAAAATTGAGGACATAATCTCTCCACTTAAATTCTTCTATCACTTCTCAACTTACTAATAAACACTTCAGAATTTGAGAAACACAGTGTGTGTCTGTTGAGTCCTTATCACATCAAATCCACAACTTCCCAAGGGAAGAAGCATTAACTTTAGTAACCTTGTTACCCCTTCAAAAGGCAGTTACTCTAGGGGCTTCCCTGGCGGTCCAGTGGTTAAGACTTCGCCTTCCAATGCTAAGGGGTGCAGGTTCGATCCCTGGTCAGGGAGCTAAGATCCCACATGCCTCCAGGCCAAAAAACCAAAACAGAAAACAGAAACAACACTGTAACAAATTCAATAAAGACTTTAAAAAAAAAAAAAAGGGAAAGACATCATAGAGCTAAAAAAAATTTAAAAGAAAGAAAAAAAAAAAAAGGCAGTAACTCTGAACTGCACAGGAAAGGGATAAATCTTGAAGATGAAGTACTAGCATAATACATGTCATATCCTTTTCCCATTCTTCTCCCTATGAAAATACATACATCAACAGAAGTCACTTGGATAGGCTCCAACTGATAGGAAGGGGTGTAGCTAGGACTTACATTCCGGGCATTGTTATTTGAATTACTGTTTTCATTTTGACAATCTTTTTGCCTTCTCTTTCTATCCTAATGACCCAGTGAGTCAGGATAGGGAAAGGGACTTTACCCTCAAATTTTAGCAGTGGAAACTACGTCTACTTTTACTCACATCTATATACAGCAGAGGATATTTTTCTACCACCATTTCATGGACAATGGGATTTTTGTTTTGTCCCTTAAGTCCACACTTGAAAACGTCTACACTGGAAACGATCCTTAAGCTCATCTAACGCCAGTTCTCTGATGGACAGCACTGTCTTTGCGTTACAGCCACAGCCGTGGAAAAGCTGGAAGAACATAAGCAGAGTTACCTTTATTCTCTGCTTCTGATGCTGGCTGCTTTCCTAGTTTTGTCTTTCCTTTGCCTTTCTTTGAGTAGCTCTCGGGCTCCTTGATTTTGATGTAGGTGCCGCCGCAGGTTTTTTGGTGCTCAGCCCACCAGCAGTCCTGCGCAGAGGGCGCCCTGTTGGTGGCGCGCTTCACGTAGCCGTAATACGGCTTCCTGTGCTGACACGGCCCATCGCAGCGCCACCAGTGTCGCCGGTACTCGTCCACCTCGTCGTGGAAAGTATGGTACACCTGGGTCGAGACAAAGCTGTCAGCGTTAAGTAGGCAGGTTAACAAGTGTAAGAAAATAGATGAGCAATATATAAGCAGCCCCCCGCCCCCTTTTTTAACTTTCCAGTTTCCCAGAGCTTTCTGCAGTTGTGCTTTGGGAAAGACAGTAACGATATTTAGCTTCTCTTCAAAAGTTCATTTTAACGGGAAACAGCAGCACTTAATTTAGTGCTTCATGAACTGTGTAAAGACAGAAAAAGGTGAGACTAGAAGACAAAAAAATTAAAAATAAAAAAAACAAAAAGCTTCCATAAATGCTAAAAGTTTTAGAAACCCTATTTCTAAACGACAAAAAACCAGGATAAAGACAAGATTTTATATAATGCTGTAATAAATAAGAATTGTTCCCACTGCCAAGTTGGAATCTTCCCCTGTAAGTAACCAAAGGGCTCTGAGGACTATTTCCTGTAAATGCTGGACCCAAACACAAGCGCCAGGCCTCGCGCAGCGTCTGTCACACCCGCTCTGCACATGCGCCCGGCCCCGCCCATGTCTTCATAATAAGCCTTCGGGCTATCACTTCATCTGATTATAGGTGAAAAGCTCTCCAGGACTTGAATGTTCTCAGCTGGTACCCCTAGTGGCTATTGCCGGCCTGGCACAGGGAAGGTGCTCAGTCTGAGTGAAAAGCTTCATTGAGTCAAATAAAATTCTCTGTAAATGTGCTTTTCAGTCCTTAAACAGGATCCGTTTGTTTCACCCTCTAGATGAAATCTTACTTAGAACCTGAGCAGGAGACAGAAAGGACGGTTAGCCCTCCCACCCTGGTAGTACCGAGGATGGCAGGGCGCCATTTAAAAATTGATACTCCTGAATGACTCTGAGCACCTTTTCCTTCTGTCCTGTGAGTGAAACATTACTACTTAGAGAAGGAGCAACAGCATAGGAGTTTTGCATTTAACTCTTTAGTAAAGTCCCCTTGTGGGAAAGAATGCTAAGCTTTCTATAACTCTACAGATAAATAGTTTCATAATCACCATCTCTCCATTATAAGCAAACAAACTCTATTATTTGGCAAGCACGCAAACAATGCAAATTATAGCCGGTGCAGAAGAGACTGGAGGACAGAGGGTCTGGGAGCATGGAGGTTTGCAAGACCCTGCCCGCTCTCTCATGTTGAGAACACCCCGCTTAACAATTCAGCGGCAAAGACGACAGGGAACTGGATCTGTTTTGCTTCCGACTTCTGTACTTCCTATAGCCTGGGGATGTAACTTTTTAACAATGTAGTCACTAAAATAAAATTGTTCTCAATGTGGATGCCCTGTGGAGTCTGCTGTAACCTGATGTAACCCATGAAAGCAAGGGGTGTCCACTTGATTAAACCTCCTAGATGAAAACACAAAGACATCCAAGTTAAAAGGGCATATCCTCTTCCAACTGAACAACAGGAAGTATACTAGGATTTTGCTTAAAGTGTAAATTCTAATGAAGAAACTAAAAGTCTTTTATACTAGCAACTCCGTAATTCTTTTGCTAATCTGGATTTTATGTGATTGTGTTAATGCAAGCCGCTTCCCTGATGTCGAAGGAACTCTGTCCGGTAATTAAATGAGCTCTCTAGAAAACTAAAATGACGGCTAGAAAATAATACACGGGGGGTGAGCACTTCTAGCTTTCCATCACACTGGCCTTTATTGCCTTTTAAAGGAAGGAAATAGCTGAACACACCAAGGCATTTAATCTTTGTAGGAATTAATATTTCTGTTTGGTTCCATTCAATATTTGCTAAGCGCCTGTGGAGGCACTACATTACAGATCTTATGCAGAGGTATGTAAAGATAGGCAAGAGCCATCCTGTGAGAGGTATGAAAGTAGAATATAATAGTGTAAAAGGTTAAATATCTGCTGAGGAGGTCCCGAGGAGGGAGAAGTTGTATCTCACTGTAAAGATGGAGATCATTTTGACAGAAAATAGGAGAAGTGGCATATTTTAGGAAGAGGGTATATGAGGACAGGCACGGAGGTGCAAAGTCCAGTTAGAAATGTTAAGACATAAGCAGGAGGGTTGCAGAAGGTAAGAGAAAAGGAAGAGCAAGGTTATCTGAAAAAATGAATCAGTAATAACAAAAACAACTAATATTTAACGAGTATTCAAACTGTGCTAAAATGTTTTGCACGTACTTCCTCTAAGCCTCACAGGACCCGACAGGTAGGTGCTGTCATTACCCTCCTTTCACGTGAGTAAACTGAAGCGTAGAAGAGATCAGCGGGTCCCACAGTGAATCAGTGGCGCCAGCGTCTGGACGCAAGCAACCTGACTCTTCCTGCTTTTTTGACCCCAGGCTCCGCCACCTCCTACGATATCATGCAGAAATACGAATCAAAGACTTCTGATGAAGGGAATGACATATGAAATGGTAGCAGAATATGGGACAGACTGGAGGGGGAGACGACAACGAGGCAACAAAATCAGGAGCGGACGGTAGTCGTCCAGAGGAGAGGCACGCAGGCCTGCAGTAACCCTGTGCAACGCGCTGCCCTAGTTGTGGCTGGAGCCTTCAGGGTATCGCTGGTGCGGCCGCCCTCGGCCTACGTGGTCCTCGACAAGCCAGCCAGCTTCTCTGGGCCTCTCACTTGCTGTGGAAAATCCTCAAACACAGTATTCGTTTCTACCCACTTCTCTATTTTCAGGAAGTACTGAATAAATAACTACTGAATATCATAAATGTGTGTGGCTTTATATACCGTTATATTGGCTCCCGTCAGGCGATTGATGCGATGCATATGTTTACAAAACTCTGGACCGTGCCCTTCCCGATCTTTATCGTTATTCGTGACAAATAAATAGGCATGTATCATCTCATGCAAGAGGGTCTGAAACAGAAAACAGTCAAATTAATTTGTTATGGTGCTTTTGAAAATAAAAATGCATTTTCTTACTCTACCTGGGGTCTTAACCTTCTCTGGATCACAGGCTCCGTTCAGATACTGAACAAAGTCATGAACGATCTTTCTAGAAAACTTACATAAGCACACATTCACAAAACTTTGCCTCTATAATATCCACAGCTCTGTAGGTCCCAGGCTAAGAACTCCCTATTCCAAGAAAGTCTTTTTAATTATTAATCAAAATCCAGTAGAAAAGACTGACAAATTCAACTACATGAAAATTTAAAAATTCTGTATGGGGAAAAAATTTTATAAGTAAAGCGAAAAAAGAAACTCAGAAAAATACAGGTGCAACCATCTCACAGCCTATTAATTCCTAAAATATAAAGAACTCCTAAAAGTCCACAGGGAAATGACCAACAATCCAATTTTAAAATAGGCAAATGTCACGGACAGGTCAGAGAAAATGAAACATAAATGATCCGTAAACATATGAAAAGTGTTCAACATCATTTATAAAAACAGAAATGCAAATTAATACATTAGTATACCACTTCCTGCTTATCAAGATTGGTAAAACTCCTGAAGTTTGACACCATTAGTAAAGCTAAGGGAAAATAAGCACTCCCATATATCACTGGTAGGAGTGCAAAATGGTTCAAATTCTCCTCTCCCTGGGGAGGAGAATTTGATAACATCTAACAAAATTACAAATCCATTTATCGTTGAACTCAGCAATACCCAGACTAAAATGAAAGGCCGTACATATGAGGTATTTTCTCGGTGGCACTGCTTACAAAAGCAAAAGAGTGAAAACAGTGTTTAGCAATAGGGGCCTTGTTGAAAGAAGAGCCACATAATGGAATTCCATGCAGCCATAAAAAAGAAGGAAAAATTTCTCTATGAAATGATTTGGAGGAGGCTACAGACTATCATTTTAATGAAAAAAGGCAAAGTACAGAAGAGTATACACAGAATTTTGTATAAGAAGTATGCTCTGTGGTGGGGAGGGGATAAGAGTGGATATAAATATTGGCAAAACAGAACGATAGAAAAAAGAAACTAATAACAGTATCCTTTAGTAGGTAGAGAGTTCAGAATAGAGGGATGGGGGAGATCAAGATTTCTTTGTGTACAGCTTTCTATAGTTTTGGGATTCTGAATCATGTAAAAATTTAAAACAAACAGTAAAACCTGCTCATTCCACACCAAGGATGCGTTTAGGTGCAAAGTTAACAAAAGCACTTAAGGCTGCTATTTCATACTTTATTCTAAAAAAATGTGGATACAAAAAGTGAAAATCATAAAGGTCTTCAAAAGCATACCTTTTTCATAATCCTCCATAGTTTTGTGAAAAAAAGAATTTCCATCAGAAGAACTAGACTGGCATTAATGAATTTTAGTCTTATAAAATTATGCTGAACAGCAAAATGGGAGAATCAAACATTTTAACTTGGTCATTATGAAACCATCCCTTTTAAAATGATCAACTCTATCTTTTCAAGAAAATGTCACTCTATTGAGACTTAGAGTCAAAAGCCATTCTAAATTTCAGACGTCTCTCAACATTCTGAAATAATGATAACTATTCTCAGAAAGGAGAAACTACTTAGGTTCCCGATATTTGGTTCAATTTAAACACATCTTGAAAATGGGACATGGCATTATACTGAACACTTCTATTTTTATATATCTACCATTTTCCACATTTAGGCTCTACACAACACGGTCCCAAAATACCTCTATGTCCCACCACTGTTCTATATCTGGCCAAAACCAACTACTTCTGATCCTAAACATGCCATAAGTTTAGTGGCCTCGCTTTTGTTCACAGCACTCCCATTCCTTCTGCCAAGACAGTCTCCTCTACTCTGTGTACATGTGAGAATCCAACCTGTCCTGTCACGCTCACCCCCATGTTTTAATTTGCAGCAGTAACAGTTCTAAGGGGACAGGACAAGAGCTTTAGAGCAGGGAAACCAGAGCCTAAACCAAGGATCTGGTACTCACTCTCCACGTGACCCTGGACAAGTTACAACTCGCTCCTCATCCTGAAAATGGAGATATCCTAATCTTGCAGGGCTGTGGTAAAGGCAAACACTAGAATAACTAGGTTAGTCCGGCACACAGTAGGTGCTCAATAGTGAGTGGTAGGCGTGGTGCTGTTACTAGTAATAAAATCCACATCTCTGAAGCTTTTCTTGACCTCCTCAACCAGTTTAAGTCTTTTTCTTTTCTGAATCCTACTGATCATAATTTAGGCAGCTACTTTCTATACAGGCCAGAGTCCCCCTATTCTTCCTCTGTCCACCTTCCTGATCTGATGTTAGAACTTTCTGCCAACAGCAAATGCTCACTTGAAGCATTAGCACCTATTTCCCATTTTCTTCTTGCCCATTACCTTAAAATGAAAAAAATTGTTCATGTGTTAATCATTTATGCAACAAATATTCATTAAGCAGTTTTCAGTTAGGGCTGTTCCAATTAGGGCTCCTGGTAAGGTTGATCTGGTTAATCATATTGTTCAACTTTTTGTTTTTTTTTTTAATTTTTACTATTTTCTTTTTCTGCTTATTCATTGAATTACCAACGGAGTTCTGTTAACATCTGCAACTATGACTGTGGATTGATTATTTCTCTTTTTGTTTCTGCTAATTGATGCTTCATGTCGTTTAAAGCTATGTTATTACTTTTAGGGTCATTATGTGTTTTTACTTAATAGATTATTCTATCATTATAAAATGTCTCCCTTTTTTCTAGTAAAACTTCCTCCCTTAAAATCTTTAGATTAATACTAATAGAGCCATAACAGTTTTCTGTTGTCTAGTATTTGGATGATATGCTTTTTCTCATCCTTTTATATTTAACATATGTGTGTCTTTATTTTAAGCATGTCTCTGTTAGTCTAGGATGTCGTTTCATGTTTTTAACTGGAGTGTTTGGTCCATGTACATTTAACACAATAACTGCTGTTTTAATGTCCACCTTTCTCTTTATTTGACCTGGGCTTTGTTCCTTTATTCTTTTCTTTCTTATTAATTGAGTTATTTCTGTTGTACCATTTTACATTTAGTGACTATTTACCTTTTTAAAACTATGGTAAAAAAAAAAAAAAAGTAACATAAAATTTACCACCTTAACCATTTTAAGTGTACGGTTCAGTAGTGCTAAGTACATTCACATTGTTGTGAAACCCATTACCTTTTATTACCCTTAAAAACATATTTCCAAGCATGTTTTAACTTATTTCCCATCCAACCTCTACCACCTATGCCCTCTAGTGCATACGTTTCAGGTGATATAATTGGGGCAAGACCACTCACACTGGCTGTATCTTGGGGATCTTCAGGCAACTATTCGACTCAACTAAACATAGTCTGACAGCTCCTACAGCTCCATTTTGGTAGTAGGAGTGACCACCAGCTCTAGATATGCAGTGTGCCCTCACGCTGGTTTGTTCTGCCAGCTCAGCTACACGTCCTGGGAGGACACCATGGCGGCTGAACAGAGGAGAATCAAAATCTGTGTGTCTCAAAACAAAGATCTGGATCGTAAGTTTCTCTCTGCTTCTAAACCAACCACTTTGCCTCTCTGAACCTTGATTATCTCATTTATAAAAATGAGGACAACACACCCTGAACATAAACAGGATTACCGTAAAGATCAAATTGGGTGACGGACCTGAAAGCCTCTATCTTCGAAACACGGTAAGATTATAAGGGAATCACTATTATTTGCCCCACAATAAAAGTTCGCAGTGAGGGAAAACGGGTTTTTTCTTCTTCACGTGCACAAGTTAATTTACAGCAGTCTAAACCAGTAACACGCGTTTCTGAATTACTGAGCTAAGCATCAGGTTCACGCAAAGAATACCTCCACCAGATCCTTTCTTGGTCTCAACTTTAAGAGGGGTTCACTGAGGCGGATGGAACACATTCCGCCCCTGCCTTCGTAGCTGCATATCCCAGCGCACCTGGAAAACAACCACCACAAAACCGTCGCTTAGCAAACATACGCGAAAGGGAAGCGGACGGGAAAGGGCAACCGCTGGTTCCTTGTCGCACGGTCCAGACTGAGTGGGCTCTGGGGCGGGAGGGGGGCGGCTCTCTCGAGAGCGCACGCGCAGCCGCTCGGCGGGGCGGTCCCTGCCTTTAGCGCCAGTTAGGGAGGCACGTGAGCAGCAGGGGCTCCCCGAACCGCAGCCGGGCCGTAAGAGCTCTCGAAGAAGGCCGTCCCGTTCTGCCGCTCCCCGCCTCCTCCCTACACGCCACCGTCGGTCAGTCGTCGGTGGCGGTGACGGCCAGGTCTCCAGCAGCCTATGTCCAGAAGTATCGAGGAAACCCACATACGCAGCAGCATGGCACTAGAAACACACTTCCGTGTCGTACCTTCATCTCTTACTTCAGGGCGCTTCGCCTCCATCCAAGAGCAAGCGCGGTGGCCTCGAACCGCACCGTCAACTTCTCAACTCCGTTCGTATGCAGGAGCAGGTTACCTGGAGCCGGCATTTCCCGGACTCGGCGTGCCGGAAAGGGCTGCTTTGAGACGCACCCCGCCCCCCCCGAAGATCCCCTGGACCCAGAAGTAGGGAAACGCCAGCCCCTTCCCGACCCCGACCCGCGAGCTCGCGGCCCAGCGGCGGAACCCGCCGAACCCGGCAGGGACTGCACGCGTCCCGGGGAAGAAAGCAAGCCGCGGCCCAGGCCTCCTTTCTCAGGGGCGGGTTCCGGCTGCTTCTCCCGCCTGGGTCCTAAAGCGCTCCCGTCAGCCCCATCAGAAAAGGGTCAGCTCATCGTCCTAACGCCAAGGAACGTCCCCTTACAAGCCAAACCGCCGCGGGGTGGGCCACAGGGCTCCCCTGACGCTGTCTGGGCGGGACAGAGAAGGGCAAGGAAGGGAAGGGACACAGGACCGACGGGCCGCCTGCCCGCAGCTCCAGAGCCCGGGCTGAGGCCGCCGGCGCCCCCCGCCCCCGGCGCGGCTCGGGACTCACAGCGTCATTCGCATGCTCCACTTCACCTCGACCGCCTCCAGACAGCCCCAGAAGAAACGGTCGTTGAACTGCACAAACAGGGCCTGCAAATCGGGGGTGGGGTCCACCAGCTCCCAGGACGCGTCCACCAGAGACAGGGGCTCCTGGGCCAGATTGCGCTCCGAGACCTGCAAGTTCCACTCCTCCTGAAGCCGCAGCGCCAAAACCAGGTCCTCATCCATGGCTGCCGGGGTCCAGGCCGGGGGACTCCACGTCCCGGAGCCTCGGACGGCCGGGTCGAGCTCCTCCTAGGAGATACCGGCCCGCGGGTCAGCCCGCCGATCTCGCGAGACTCAGGCAAACTGGCTCGAGAACGAAACTTGTCCCAGACGCCAAAGTCAAGCTTCTGAGGCTCAAAAAAAAAAAAAGAACCCCCCGTGACAGCACCTCCCAGTGGGCTCAAAACTTGGGTTCCCAGGGCTTGAGCCGGAGGCAGGTTTCAGAAACCTGGTTACCCCCTTCACGGTTCGCGAGTAACGTCAAACACCAACGTCACACTCGGTTCTGGCGCAGTACCTACGTCTCTCTGCCCCGCCCTCCACTCGCTTCCGCGATAGCTTCTTCGGCGCATGCGCCCTAGGCCGCTGGCGCTGCTGCGCAGGCGCACCGCCTGCTCCCGGCCTCTTGCGCAGGCGCAGTGTCTGAAGTTCATAGCCGGGCGCAGGCGTACTCGTCTCTCTTCCAGCCTGCTTCCGCAGCCCTGGAGTTGGACCCGGCTTGAGTGGGCCTCGACAGCGGCGGCACCGGCGACGGCGATAGTGACAGGGACTGCGTGAGTCCCGGACGGAAATGGCGATGGCGATGTCAGACAGCGGGGCGAGCCGCCTGCGGCGGCAGCTGGAATCGGACGGCTTCGAGGCGCGGCTGTACGTGAAGCAGCTCTCGCAGCAGTCGGACGGAGACCGAGACCTGCAGGAGCACCGGCAGCGCATCCAGGCGCTGGCGGAGGAGACGGCGCAGAACCTGAAGCGCAACGTCTACCAGAACTACCGACAGTTCATAGAGACGGCCCGCGAGATCTCCTACCTGGAGAGCGAGATGTATCAGCTCAGCCACCTGCTGACCGAGCAGAAGAGCAGCCTGGAGAGCATCCCGCTTACCTTGCTGCCGGCTGCCGCCGCCGCGGGGGCCGCCGCCGCCTCCGGAGGGGAGGAGGGGGGAGGCGGCGCGGGGGGCCGCGACCACCTCCGGGGCCAGGCTGGCTTTTTCCCCAGCCCCGGGGGCGCCTCCCGCGACAGTTCCGGGCCAGGCGAGGAAGGAAAGCAGCGCACTCTCACCACCCTGCTTGAGAAGGTGGAAGGCTGCAGGCACCTGCTGGAGACGCCGGGTCAGTACCTGGTGTACAACGGGGACCTGGTGGAATACGAGGCGGACCACATGACCCAGCTGCAGCGGGTGCACGGCTTTCTCATGAACGACTGTTTGCTGGTGGCCACTTGGCTGCCACAGCGGCGGGGGATGTATCGCTACAACGCCCTCTATCCCCTGGATGGTTTGGCCGTGGTCAATGTCAAGGACAACCCGCCCATGAAGGACATGTTCAAGCTGCTCATGTTTCCCGAGAGCCGTATTTTTCAAGCGGAAAACGCAAAAATCAAACGAGAGTGGCTGGAAGTGCTGGAGGAAACCAAGAGGGCCCTCAGTGAAAAAAGACGCAGGGGGCAGGAGGAGGCAGCTGCCCCTCGAGGGCCACCTCAGGTGACTTCCAAGGCCAGCAACCCATTTGAGGACGAAGACGACGGCGAGCCAGCTGTTCCCGAGGCAGAAGAAGAGAAGGTGGACCTCTCCGTGGAATGGATCCAGGAATTGCCTGAAGACCTGGATGTCTGTATTGCCCAGAGGGACTTTGAAGGGGCCGTCGACCTGCTGGATAAACTGAACCATTACCTGGAAGATAAGCCCAGCCCACCTCCTGTAAAAGAACTAAGGGCCAGAGTGGATGAGCGCGTCGGCCAGCTCACTGAGGTGCTAGTGTTTGAACTGTCCCCAGGTCGGTCCCTGAGAGGTGGTCCCAAGGCCACCCGCCGGGCGGTTTCTCAGCTAATCCGGCTTGGCCAGTGCACGAAGGCTTGTGAGCTCTTCTTGAGAAACAGGGCAGCGGCTGTGCATACTGCGATACGCCAGCTTCGCATCGAAGGTGCCACTTTACTCTACATTCATAAGCTCTGCCACGTCTTCTTTACCAGCCTTCTGGAGACCGCCAGGGAATTTGAGACGGACTTTGCGGGCACCGACAGCGGCTGCTACTCTGCCTTTGTGGTCTGGGCGAGGTCCGCCATGGGCATGTTTGTGGATGCTTTTAGCAAGCAGGTGTTTGATAGTAAGGAGAGCCTCTCCACGGCGGCTGAGTGTGTAAAAGTGGCCAAGGAGCACTGTCAACAACTGAGCGACATCGGCCTAGACCTCACCTTCATCATCCACGCCCTCCTGGTGAAAGACATCCAAGGGGCCTTGCACAGTTACAAAGAAATCATCATCGAAGCCACTAAGCACCGCAACTCTGAGGAGATGTGGAGGAGGATGAACCTGATGACTCCGGAGGCCCTGGGGAAACTCAAAGAGGAGATGAAGGGCTGTGGCGTGGGAAACTTCGAGCAGTACACGGGGGATGACTGCTGGGTGAACCTGAGTTACACGGTGGTTGCTTTCACCAAACAGACCATGGGCTTCTTGGAAGAGGCACTGAAGCTGTACTTCCCGGAGCTGCACATGGTGCTTTTGGAGAGCCTGGTGGAAATCATTTTGGTCGCTGTTCAGCACGTGGATTACAGTCTTCGGTGTGAGCAAGATCCAGAGAAGAAGGCTTTTATCAGACAGAATGCATCCTTTCTGTATGAAACGGTCCTCCCCGTGGTGGAGAAAAGGTTTGAGGAGGGTGTGGGGAAACCCGCCAAGCAACTCCAGGACCTGAGAAATGCATCGAGACTGATTCGTGTGAATCCCGAAAGTACAACGTCAGTGGTCTGATGCCTGGACCTGTTTATGTGTATCCGTGTATGTTGCTTATGGATTATTTATATTAAGTTGCAGTAGCATATTCTTTATAGTCTCAAACATGTCTTAAAAATAAAAGATGCTCTCTGGGATAGAAGTGCAAAAGCAAAAGGAAAAAGAAAAAAATGTTAAATTAAGGCCATATGACAAAAACGTTGGAATTATTGAAATATATAATATGCTTTCCTTTTAAATTATGCAGCTCTCTAATGCATATATCATCACACTATAGCATTTCAGCTTATCCTTTGACTCACGACACACTTTCTCACAGTGCAGATTATGCAGCGCCGATAAACAATATCTGTAAATACAGAGTTTAAGTATGTTGTGAATGTCTCCCCGTTCACAAAAATGTTAGGTTTCTTAAAGGGTACTGTGCCATATAAAACACCCTGCGCCCTATACTTCCACATCTTAAAATGTGTTTGAACAATTTGGGGGAAAGAAAGGAGTTGAGGAAATTGGTTTTAGGGTAAACTTTGGTCAAAAGAATTCCTTCGTGAAGGTAGCTAGTGTGCGGACTTGAGTACTCCAATCCTTATAGAGCACAAGGGGAAGCTGTCATAAACACAGTTCCAACGTAATTTAAATGGTTCATCATTTTTAGCTGCTAATTAGCAGCTTGATAACACTTGATTTGAGAGCATTTACTTGAAAATCTTAAGAACTATCATCAATTTTTTTTTAACATATTTCTGAGTTGTCTGAAGTTCCCCTTTAGAATATTAAAAAAAATAAAAAATGAGACACATCGAAGAACCTGACAGCACTTTTGGTGTGGGTTACACGTAGCGGCTCAGACTTCATGCAAGTGGGAGAAAAGTTTTCAGATTTCAGGGTCTGGGTGGGTGGGAAATTAGGGAAAATCCTATGCAGACCCCACAGTGTTCTTAAGTATGACTGCTTTGAGCAGAGATTTGTTTTTGTTTTTTCGTGGCTAAGTGGATAGTTTTCCGTGGCTAAGGGTAAGTGTTTTTTCGTCTCACAGAAAAGTGAGACAGTGTGCCCAAAGGAAGGAGGGGAAGAACCTTTGGTGACGCCTAAAATGCTCCAGGCTGCATTTTTCTTGTTTTATTTTTTAATTTTATTTGTTTTTCAAACTGAATATAATGCTTACTTCAGATTGTTTAGTAAACAAAAATAACTAAAGAAATTCGAGCTTCCCGAGCTTTCTAAACTTGCATCCATTGTATATTGATTATCTGGCCTTCCTCATACTTGGAGACAAACTGCTATGACCCATTTTCCCCCTAACTTATAGTTGTGATTCTTGTTCCTAAGTGTCATTTCTGATGCCGATGACTTCAAAAGGTCGTTTCCTTTATCTGAAGGAAAATAGTGGTATTAAGACTGTGGGAATTATGTAAAACCTAAAATAGCTTCTAATAGCAGGTTAGGGTTGTAAAGCTCCTTGACTTAATTACTCATATGCCTGACGAACCTCTTATTTTATATTTAGCTCTGCATATCTAAAAGGTTGGAAATTATCAAAGTTAAAGATTTTCTTTGACATTTTTTTCACATAACTTTAGCATTTGCTAGATAGTAACTGTAACTGGATATCTCAGTTGAACAAAAACAGTTATAATCTGCCTTTTTGTTTTTTAAGATCACTGGAAACTTGAATTTGATAAAAATGTTATGATTATTTTGTGCCGCTTAAAGTTTCTAAAATCATATTGTATGAAACATGTATTGTGTCAGTATTTGATGCTGGGTCCATGAAATGATACTTCTGAAATCAAAACTTCTCTTACGGCATGAAGTGATAAAAACCTCAGTGCGTATGTGCTCAGATGCTGTTTAAATGGTAGACTCTTCACAGAACTGTCTGCTTTTTAAAACTGGAAGTACAGAATTTTCTTGTGTTAAAAGTTGTGTGTTCCTTAATCAGAGTTGTAGCTGGAGGAATTAGGCTGTTGGTGAATCGGGTCGTGTGGGAAATTGATTAAAGACCATCGATGTTGCAACGTGCCTTTGTGCCAGGACAGAGCAATTTCGCTGCATTTCCTCCAAGTGGGGTCAGAGCTCTTCTCTCTAGTTCTCGTTCAGTTAGACACCAAAACAAGGTCTGAAAATGGAATGCGGTTAGAGATTGCCCAAAAATATAGTACGTACGGTATTATACCATTTAAGTGTTGATTGCCTTGTCTCGGTTGCTTCGAAGATAACACTGTCACTTGAGCTTGAAATCAGACTTGATTGAATTAATTAGTGTTGAAGAAAGACGCCCTGTGGAATTGTCTGTTTTTGATTAAAGCCTCATTTCACTTAAGTGCTGAAAACTCACTTATTTTTGTTTAAAACACTACCTGTGGTTGTCATCAGCACTTGTACTTTGCAACTTGCTTTCCTGGGATTGGGAATTCGGGACTTGACGTGTAGTATAAAATCAGTATGTGTACATTTTGCTTATTGGTATGCTGTGATCTGAGGGAGTCTTGAAATGTTTTACCAAAATAAAGCTGAAAATTTTTCTTACACTGGATAAAATCGATTGATATTACAATGTTATATTTATTTCTTTTCTTTAATGAGGATTTAATATTGTTATGTTCATGTTACTGAAATGTTTTAAAAGCCTAGGTTGTTTTCTACTTTTTGTTTTTCTGTATGAGGAGTAATAGGTACAAAACTGTTAGCTTTATTTAAGTAAGTGTTCTGCTACTATCAGAATTGTGAATTAAGTCAGATTGCAACTTTTTAGGATTCCCTTGAACGGGAGATTTCAGATGTACAAAATGTGAATTTACTCTAAAAACTGGGTGTTAGGGACTTCCCTGGCGGTCCAGTGGTTAAGACTGCGCGCTTCCAATGCGGGGGACGTGGGTTTGATCCCTGGTCAAGGAACTGAGATCCCGCATGCCACAGGGCACAGCCAAAAATAAATAAATAAGTAAAAATAAAAATATAAAAAGTGGGATTCATACCATCTGCACATCTTTCAGTGAAGAAAATATAATGTGGGCTATATGACCTAGGAACTAGGATCATAAATGACAAGGATCTCTTTTTTTTTTTTTAAACGTGGATATTGCGGGAACTATCACGCATAATTGATTTAACAATATTTAGCGAATGCTATGCCTCACATTGACTAAAATGCGGGGTGGGGAGGACAAAATAAAGTTAAGCATGCTTTCACTTAATATGCTTAAAAATTGGTGAAAATAGAGAATAAAAACTTGGAAAAAATAAATTAGCAAATGAAAGGCAAAACTGTTGCAAATTAAATTCAGCAAAATTAATTAGTTTATCAATAAATAATTGAATAATTGCAAACCGTGTTGGAAAAAAAAAAAAAAAACAAGACCAAACAACCTGCGTGTCGCAGCTTAAGTGCCATGGGAATGCTGAGAAGGAAGAGGGCAGTGTTACTCTGAGGAGTTTGGAAAGGCCTCGTGGAATTGTTGGCCTTGGAGCAAGTCCTGGAAGAAGGGACAAGATTTAGGTGTGCAAGGAAGATGGGCATGCAAGTGTGAGCAAAGACACACAGCAGGAGCGCGTGCGTGCTTGGGACAGTCTTGTGAAGTAATGTCACTGTCACAGCGCCGTTGCAGATGTGCTAGAGATTTGAGGAGAGGAACGCTGTGTCTGTAATTCATCCCTACTAAGGAAGCTTCCATCGTGCAGAGGGTAGGAAGTAAGAAGTCCACGTCATCCTGCCCGAGCCCCCGGTGACCCCCTCAGCATAGGTGCCACTGGTAAGAGCTTCTCATACATCTTTTCCCCAGAAATTGGACTGTACGGCACCTACTGTTGAGCTCTTGCTCTTATTCGAGTGCCACCAGTTCAGTATTTCTCAGAAGTGCTCACATCAGTACCTCACCGGGCTGGATTTTTCTGTGATTGAACAGCACCCAATCACAATGAATGGATCTGTCAGGATCGCGCACTTTCCAATTACTTTGCTGTCTTCAGGTTTTTTTCAGGTTTTTTGCCAAAAATCCTGGAAAAAGCTCTCGGTGCATGTATCTTTGCTTACATGTGTGACTGTGTCTTAGGACACATTTCCAGAAATTGCTCGGCCAAACCGTACATTTTAAATTTAGGTAAATGGGACTTCCCTGGTGGTGCAGTGGTTGAGAATCTGCCTGCCAATGCAGGGGACACGGGTTTGAGCCCTGGTCCAGGAAGATCCCACATGCCTCAGAGCAACTAATTTAAATCTTTTAACTCAATTTTGAACTGTTTTCACACACACACACACACACGCACACAAATTGGCATGCAACAGTTGTCCTAAGGTAAAACACAAGTCACCTTAAAACTGTTGCAAGTATTTTCACCCAAGGTTGAAAAATTGTTTATCCTGAACATGAAAACCTGTAACAAATTTAAATTAATTATATAAAACTCGTTACCTGTAGTTTTCTCCTTGCAAAGATCCAAAAAAAAAAATGTCCAAGTAACTAATATACATCAGTCACAACATGGTCCTGGATCATCCCCACACCAAAACTAGATGCTCCTTTAATTTTAAACCCATCATCAGAGACCAAGAGAACATCATTTCGTTTTATACAAAACAAAATTCACATGTGCCGAAAAAGAAAGAGCCAAAAAAACCAGAAACAAAAACCCTAGTACTGACAGTAACGTTCAGTACACTAATTAGTGGCCAAAATGCCACTGATCAAAAAATAAAATAGTGGCTGTATATCACTGCAAAGAAATCCAAGAGGCTTTTAACCCTTTGGCATCAGAAATCCAGATTTTTCCAATTATGTGAATGCATACCTCCTACGTGCCAAGAATAGAGAAAGTGTATGTGCCGGCATACAAAGAAAAAGAACTACCGTTCACTGCACCACCCAGAGAATTGGCTTTAACAGAGACTTCTTACAAGGTTAGGCAGAAACCAAAAAATGGTTATTAGCTGCTTGTGTCAAGAATTTTAAGTGGAGGTGATTGATTGAGTTCTAAGGTTCAAAGTAAAACTTTAAAGGGGAAAAAGGTTAGGCTGGCTAGAAAATGTCAAGACTCAGATTGTTGTTTCTGATAAGGACTCAACAAAATGAATCTTTAATGACTTGAACTGCAGGGTAAGGGATCCCAAGGATGCAGTCATTTTTAGTAAAGTGCTATCAGTAAAGTACTATTCTGAGCAAACTGCATTTTATGATGACAAGAAAAGGAAAGAAGATGTAATAAGGACTATACACCTATATTCCACTCACAGTGTTTGAGTTCTGGAAGGACCTGCATAATGAAGGAAGAATTCAAATGTGAAATCATGCCAATCACATGTCAAATTTTCACTGTAACTTTCCAAAAAAAGTGTTTTCCCCCAATATCTGTTAATCACAAAGAAACAGAAGCTGTGAATGTACATTTCAGAAAATAAAGATGGGGAAACTAATGACATTATTATGACCAAGATGTTTGGTAAACAGTGAATTATGAATTTGGGATCATCGGGAAAAGGCTTTTTAAACAACCCTCCGGACTTCAAAAAATCTCTTCAGGTAGTAGATCTGTCCCAGTGTCATAGAAACTAGAACAAGAACTTCAAAGAAGGACCAAAGGGCCACTCTGCTGTTTGTGTTGTCATTGATTGCTCTGTGTCTTCCCTCCCAAACTTCCATGTATTCCTGTTCATGCTTTACAGCTGTCATCGCCACTGCGAGCTCATTAATCATTTCGTCTAGCTTGTTCTGTTGAGCTTCTGTTTCCATGTCTTGTCCTTTTGGAGCCTCCCCAGTATCAACGGTGAACATCACTTTGTCTTTGGGGTCATAGTGGACATCCTATTGCCAAAACAAAACTTATTATGTTCCATACACGTGAGCAGCAAATGTGTATTTCCCACTGGACTCCCGGTCTGCTTTATAAATTCCTGTATTATCAGGCCCTGTAATTTCCACGTCGATGTCCAGGAAGCTGCCCTTGGCCACCTCCAAGATGAGGCCCATCTCGGTGCCCGAGGTGACCCGCTGGAAGAAGCACTCCTTGGCAGGCCCGTCGATGCTGACGAAGTAGCCCGAGGCCGTGGCCGGGAGGGCGGCCAGGAGCGCCAGCAGTTCAGCAAGTGTTCTCATGGTGGGGCTGGGTCCGAAGCCAGGACCCAGGACCGGGACTGCGGCTTCCAGACTATTCTGATTGTAATAAGATTTATTCATTTTTACTCATCTGTGAAAAAAGCTTTCCAAGTTTTGCTTGTAATTTTTATGAGTGAGATTCAGCAACCTTGTATTTCTTTTTTTATTAAGCTCCCTACATCCGTCCTTTGCCATTCTTTTCTTAGATGATCTTTGTCTTATGGTTTTGTAGTTTATAGTATATTTAGGAAATTAATTTTTCATGTGTACTAAGTGTTACAGATATTTTTCCCCTCTTTTGTCATTTATTCATTTATCTTATTCATTTATCTATTTAGTTATTTATTTTTGGAGTACAGTATATGTTAATCCATTATGAAGCCAGACTTATCTGAGTTTTTTCTGTGTGATTCCTATGTTTTCGGTCAGACTTTGAAAGGCCTTACTCACTTTCGGATTCCAAAAACATTCATGCTTTTCTTCTAGCAATTTAGTATATTGT
This sequence comes from Balaenoptera ricei, assembly GCF_028023285.1. Lineage (NCBI taxonomy): Eukaryota > Metazoa > Chordata > Mammalia > Artiodactyla > Balaenopteridae > Balaenoptera > Balaenoptera ricei. The sequence goes on along the minus strand of NC_082654.1, from coordinate 107,664,824 downwards.
AGTATTTGAAATTTTGCTCCATCTGTAATTTGTTTTAAAGAATGTTGTAAGAATCCCATTTTCCCACAACTATCAATAATTAGCAAATTGCTGCAGTAATTTTGAATCATCTTTCTTTTTCCCCCCCTTACTTGAAATGCCATTTTAATAATTTATTATAGTTGTACTAGATGTGTATCTGGGTACATTTTTGGCTCTATGTTCTGTTTCACTGATATTTTGATTTCTGTGCCATTATCAACCTGTTTTAATTGTAGATTTATAATTTAATAACAACTAGGACTGGTCTCATTCTTCTGCTGTTTCAGTTTTTTCCTAAGTATTCTTACATATTTATTATTCAAATTGCATTTTGAATAATTTAATGACATTCCTTACCATCCTCCAAAAGAGTTGGCATTTTGATTGAAATCATATCGAATGTAGATCAATTTAGGGAAATTTGACATCTTTATAATTTTGAAACTTCTTATTTATTTATGCAAGTGTACTTTCATATTTCAGCAGCATTTTCAAATTTTCTTCAGGTAGATCTTGCACATTTCTTGGTGAGTTTATTCCTCGGTACTTCATCTGTAATGCTTTTGTGAATGAAATCTTTACCTCCATTATGTTTTCTGATTGTAGGTAAGAAATGTACTGATGTTAGTTTTCTGGGTTTTTTTTTTTTAAGAGTTTTCCAGTATATAATCATCACATCACCCAAATAAGGATAATTTTGCCTCTTAAAGTTTTATACATCTTATGGGGTTCTCTTAATATTCTATATTAAGTTGAACATCCAAAACTATGTTAAATCAGAGTTTTTGCTTGATATTAATATCAAGGAATTAGAAATTATACCAGATATGTATCTACTAGAAGTGTTTTTCCTGTTTTTTTTTCCCTCAAAGCCTGATGTTGGCTTTTGATCATTATGTTAAGGAAGTGATCATCTCTTCCAGTTAACTAAGAGTTGTGGTTTTAATTTTTTTAGGTCAGGAATGCATGTTGAATTAATAAATGAACCTCAGCATCTATTGAGCTAATCATTATTTTTCTCCTCTGTCATATTAATTTGGTAAGTTTTTAAGATAGATTTCCTAACACTGAACCACATTCACACTCTATGAATTAATTCTATTTGGTTGTAATGCATAATTCTTTTAATATAGTGCCTGATTCTAATGAATATTTCCTTAGAATTTTTGCATTGATAACCAGTGCTTGTGTCATTCATCAGGTGAGTATGTGCAGCATGATAATAATGATGGTGAAGTGATGAGACACATCAGCATTCCTTTTGATTCCTGAACAATGAGAATGAAAAATCATACAGTGTGACACAGGTGACTTGTGTCACTTCACGTATAATGAGCCACCCTAAGCTTCCAGGACAGTCAGAGCTCTTAAAAGGAGGTAAGGAGGTATTCCATTGAATCTCTCTCCCATTTCACACTGTGTCAGAGATGTACGAGATACGTAAGCTGTCTGTATGTTAAATACATTCTGTATGTATTGAGAAACACATGTATGTTTCATTCACACAGAATATTTGCATTTCATTTTTTCCCATCAACTTCCCTAGAGCAGTGTTGGGCATAACATAGATGATAAAAGCTTATTAAATAAATACTATTGAGCACATTTCTTTAATAACTAATGACAGTTCTCATTTATGAGGTGACTAGTTTGCACCAGGCCCTTTATTACATGCTTGATCTCATTTGATCCTGACAATAACCTGGAAAATAGGTATTGTTTTACTCATTGTACAGATACAGGAAGAGACTCAGCGAAAGCCATATACCTGGCTAAGGTGTCTCCCCGCTGAGTGTCAGGCTGTGTTCAAGACCAGGTCCCAGGCCCAGTTTTTTCACTCTGTCATTAACTAGACGATCACTTATATACAGAATTATTTCAAGCTGGTGTTTCTAAGTAAAGTTTCTGAAGACAAAATTATTTTGGCATGTGCCTCAATCAATAAGAATCAGAGGGCTTCCCTGGTGGCGCAGTGGTTAAGAATCCGCCTGCCAATGCAGGGGACACGGGTTCGAGCCCTGGTCCGGGAAGATCCCACGTGCCGCGGAGCAACTAAGCCCGTGTGCCACAACTGCTGAGCCTGCGCTCTAGAGCCCGCAAACCACAACTATTGGAGCCCATGGGCCACAACTGCTGAAGCCCGCGTGCCTAGAGCCCATGCTCTGCAACAAGAGAAGCCACCGCAATGAGAAGCCCGCTCACCGCAACGAAGAGTAGCCCCTGCTCGCCACAACTAGAGAAAGTCCGCGCGCAGCAACCAAGACCCAACGCAGCCAAAAATAAATAAATAAATAAAATTTAAAAAATAATAATAAGAATTAGAATACCTGCATGAAAAAAATTCAAGTATGACAAGCAACGTGTGGTAAGACCCTTTAACAAGCTGTGTGGTAAGCCCCTTTAACAGGTTATTTAATCTTCACATCAGTCTGTGAAGGAATTGCGGTTTTGTGAAATTAAATAATTTGCAAGTAATCCAACCTACAAGGGGGTCCCTAACTAAGTGGCCCAGGAGGGACTTGAACTCAGAGGACACTCCTCTAGGGCTAGTGCTCTAAGCCATTGAGCTGTGTGATTGGAACCTGGCTGATGTTGACATCTCACCAGGATAGACTGCTCTTTTTTCCAAAGGCTTATCCGTACACATTTTGGGTACTCTGTTAAAATTATACTTATTATATTATGTCAGAGGATATTATTATTTTTTATGATTTCCTTAGAAAAAATAAAGTGGCAGGTTTGAGTTAATGAGATAGTTAGATTATTGCCGTTAACACCAATTTGTACATCATCAGTGATGTTAAACAGGCTCAAACGTGCAGAAACTGCATCAGGCATTAAGACGGGTGTAACTTAGCTCCCTGCAGAGGCGAGAGAAGCTCCTAAACCACTGGGCAGGTGTCATTTTTAAAAAATCTATTTGGCTGCAGTGGGTCTTAGTTGAGGCATGCGGGATCTTTAGTTGGGATCTTCAGTTGCAGCGTGCAAACTCTTAGTTGCGGCATGTGGGATCTAGTTTCCTGACCAGGGATCGAACCTGGGCCCCCTGCATTGGGAGCACGGAACCTTAGACACTGGACCGCCAGGGAAGTCCCCAGGTGTCGTTTAAGTAGAAAAGTTGCAGGAAAAGAGGTGTTTCTCGTGTCAACCTTCATTAGTTTTGCCTGATAAGTTGACTTACTTTCAGATTATTATACCTGCTAAACACATTAAACAAAGTTATAGAAGCCAAGCCAGAATTGATATTCGTGTCTGTGGTCTCATGCATTGCTGGTGGGGATTACTGTAAACTGATTCACTGGATAATTTGAAAATGCAGAATTATACAAGCCCTTTCACCTGGCAATCCAGTTCTGGGGATTTATCCTAGAAAAATCTTCACGTACTTCCTAAATGAGGTTTACCCATTAAACAAACGTAGATGCGGTTTATGAACAAGTTTTTAAGAACACTTCCAGTCTCCGGTCCGGCACGTAAGGTGCTTGGAAGTTGCCGCTCTGTTCTAACAGGTAAAAAGCTGAAAAGACTGAAAAATCAACACCTCTTCCTGGATCCATAAAAAGGGAGGACACAGGGCAAACGAGTGCCCCCAGGATTGGAGAGACGGACAGGCAAACACAGGGGGTCTCAGGTTACGGGACCAGAGGCTCAGAGTGAAAGCCACCAGCGGCCGGTGCCCCTGGTAGGACACCAGAGCTGGGCCTGGCGAGGTGCTGGCAGACCAGCGCAGACAAGTCTGAGGGTTAAAAACTCCAGGGGAACGCAGTCGAAGGAGAGGGGGCAGTACTGTGAAATTTACCTGCCACCAAGCTCGAACTGTGAATATCAGAGGAAAATCCCTCAGGCTTCCGGCACGGGGAGGCGAACGGGACAACTGGAAATAGGATGGAGCGCTCTACTCTTAACAAGCCTGCCCTCAGGAGGAGCTAGTTAACCGGAGACTAAGCTGCCAGGGTACTAGCAACCTAGCTGAAGGGAGATCCCCAACTTCAGCCCGCTCTCGCCATCCTGTCCCAGCTGAGCGGGGAGAAAAACGCTGAGAAACAGTTGTGAAGTTCACGGTCCAGGAGCACAGGCTCCTTGAAAGAAAGAGACGTAACCCCAGAACTATTAGCAGGCTCCCACTATGCCCACACTCACCATCACATCACTAAAGGCCTGTTTCCAGCAGCTCCTGTCACCTGGTACAACAGGAAAAACAATTTCAAGGCGTACCCAAAGGCAAAACGCACAATGAAGAGAGAGAGCCAGCATCAGATCAAGGAGTGACAGGGATGTTGGAATGATCAGACCAGGGATTTATTACGACAGTCATTAATGTGTTAAGGGCTCTCATGGACAAAGTAGGCAGCAGGCGAGAACAGATGGGCAGTGTAAGCAGAGATGGGAATCCTAAGAAAGAATTTTAAAGAAGGCTAGAGATAAAAAACAGTCATAGGGCTTCCCTGGTGGCGCAGCGGTTGGGAGTCTGCCTGCCGATGCAGGGGACGCGGGTTCGAGCCCTGGTCTGGGAAGATCCCACATGCCGCGGGGCAACTGGGCCCGTGAGCCACAACTACTGAGCCTGCGCGTCTGGAGCCTGTGCTCCGCAACGGGAGAGGCCGCGACAGTGAGA